>NW_005842392.1:0-25516 GCF_000455745.1 Alligator sinensis
GTTTTCTTTTTTTTTTTTTTTTTTTTTTTTTCCTTCTGTGGAGCCTGCTTGGCTTCCCAGGCTGCCTGCATGGGCTGCCTGCGCAGCCCCTGAGCTGCACGGAGCCCAGTGCTTCCCTCTGCAGCTCTAGGGTAGGAAACTAAAACTCCTCGGAGGTGTTTGCAGCTCCCCAAAGTCAATTAAGGCGCAATACGCTACCGAATGTGCGAACAGCAATGCCATTAAAGCAGTGCAAAAGGCATTTAACGTGCTTTAAACCCGCTTTAAAGTGTTGCCTACAAATGCCCTAAGGTGTCAGGCTCCTGTTCTGTTGCGGGTTGGGCCCAACTAGAGTAGAGGTGCATCAGTTCATCAGTCTGATATTGGATTGGTACCGATATAAAGAAAATTGACTGCATTGGAAATCAGCCTGAAGTAGCCGATTAAATGCCAGCGCATGTGCAGAGCCACAGTGCAACACGCAGGCAGCAAGGAGCACAGCCCAGCAGCTTGCAGAGCTATGTGCATCTGGTAAGTCTGTTGTGGTGGACAGGGAGGGGGGAAGGAAGGGCCATTGTGGGGGCCGGCAGCAGATCAACGCCCCCTGCAGTGAGCGGAGGGAGTGCAGCTTGGGCTGAGGCTGCCCAGCTAGGGCAGGGCGTGGGACAGAGCCACAGCTCATCTGGGAGGTGCGGGGAGGGGGAGCAGCTCCTGCTGCTGCGTGCACCCTAGGAGGGCATGGCAGGGGAGGGCTTGTCCCCCCACATCTGCACAGGGTGGGCTGGGCTGGGCTGGGCCTCTTCCCAGTTTTGGCGGGGGGGGAGCTGGGCAGTACTGAGCTTGGGGCAGGTGGCGGTGGCGCTGGGAGGGAGGATGTAGCAACCCCAAATTTCCCCGTAGCCCCCTCCCAGTGATACCACCACCCACCCCGAGCCCCCCACAGCTGCGCCACACACCCCACCTTGCCCCTGCTGGGTAGCGCCTGCCCCAGACCCACTCCCTCCCTCACTATGGGGGGTGTTGATCTGCACCCCCCATGCCCCTTCCCTCCCTCCCTCCTCCCTTTTTCCCTTTTCACCACAACAGACTTACCAGCTGGATGCAGCTGTATTGGAAATCAGACTGGTATCGGCCAATATGCCTCCCTACAAATCGGCCACCACTATCGGCCATCAACATCTCTATCGGTGCACCCCTAAACTAGAGTGATGATAGTCACCTGTGTGACATCACTGTGTGGCACCTGTCCTTGGAGATCTGCAGCAGTTTCTATAGGGAGGCTCAGTCACCGGCCGGATCTTGGCCGGGTTTGGTGATGCCTGTAGCTAAGTGTGTGTCTTGTTGGGAGTGGGGCAGTGAGCTGGTACATAGTGTCCAATCTTAGGGCCTGGGCAGGGTCCATCTGGTCCACGGAGGTGGGGGGGGCGGGCAGTCCAAGTACAGCAGCGTGCCAGCTGGGACCTGCTCTTCTGGATGGTGGTGGTGGTTCTGCTGCTGCACAGTGTGCCACATGCCCACGGGAGGGAGTGCTGGCCGCAGAGCTGGGCACCTGTTCGGAGCCATCCTGTGCCTGGGGCTTGTAGTAGGTGTCTGGCAGCCTGGAGGAAGGGTGGCTTGGTGGTGGGTGAGTGGCAGAGGGCCTACAAGCATGGGGAGGCCATGGTGCTTGTGCTGGTCTCCCTGAGAGTAGTCTGTGCAACAGCCTTCCCCCTGTGGCCCTGTGCAGGAGGGCAGAGAGATGAGGCAAGAGAATCTGGAGGACGAGTCATGTGGGTTGAGCCTGGCCAGTGCTCTGGAGTGCTTGATGGGCTGCAGAGGTCAGGAAGCTCCAGAGCTGGGTGGGGGCTACATAGAGGCAAGGAGCCTCTACAGCCCCGTGTGGCTTGTGGGGGTGGGAGTTTGAGGGAGAAAGAGACCTGGAGCCCAGGAGGTGTTTCCAAGCATGGGCCTGGGAGTGAGAGGCAATCCCAACACGGGGACTCTACTCACCCAAGTGGAGTAGGTCCTGAGTGTGTGGCTGTGGAGGAGCAGCATGGCATGACCCATATTCCTGGCATTGCGAATGGGGTGGCCTGTTTTCCATCCCCTCGTTGCCCACTCCTGCTGCACAAGTCAAATCTGTCCTCACAGCCATCCTCCTTTTCCTCACCGCTGCTTGTTACTGCCATTGCTCCTTGGACCATCCCCTGCTGCCACAGACCAGTCTCTCACCCATCGCCATGATGCAGCATTTGTACACTGTCTGCCAGCCCCTGTGCTATGTCTCTGCTGCTCCAAGCTAAACCACCTTCATTTTCTCTCACTTCTCTAGGCTTCTCTGAGGACGTGGACACAAGAGCCCCTACCTTTGCAGTCCAGCTACATCTCACTATTACCTCCGAGCCCTTTTCCCCCTATGCCACAGTGGGGCCAGCCCTGCCCCTATCCAGCTTTGTGCTGACCACTGTCCCATCCCCACACTACTTGGCGCCTCAAAGTCTTTTGCCTTCTCCTCCCTTAGGCCTACTGCTTCCAGCACTCCTCATCTGGGACCTACCTGTGTGCAGGATTGCAGAAAAGCTAATACACATCTCCACTACCTTTCTGTTAAAGTCCCAGCACCATCCTTCATCTTCCTTCTTGCTCCCTCTCTCTCTCCTCCGTGGCCTTTCCAATGCCTGAGCAAGCCTTACCCTCCCAGCTTTTCCCCCTGCCTACCCCAGCAAGACTAGTTCCTATATGCTTCCCAGTCACACTGTTCCAGTTCACATTTGCATTTGCCTGGCAAGGCACTGTTCAGCCCAGGCGCTCCATTCCCTCTCAGCATCAGGACAGCTTGCTCCTGCCAATCCTAACACCCCAAGCCTTTGCTACACTCCCCCACCTCAGTTGTTTTCCCTTCAAATGTGCCTCCCAGGGGATCCTGCCAGCCACATCCCTGAGTTTGTGGCAGTCTGCTTCTTTCAGGACCAGGACCCATGCTCAGCTATTGTCCTTCCTTCCTCCAGCCCCATTCCATAGGTGGTCCCACTGCCTACTTTGTACTACTCAGACCAGACATACCTAATATCTTTTAGGGCACACCTTCCAGAACCATGCGTGCCCATGACAGTATTTAGTCCTCTGCCTTATCCCACTAGGTCTTCACCCAAGCACATCCTCATTTCTTGGGTGTGCTACAACTTCCGCCTCTTCCTGCTTACTCTCTGCCCTTGTCATCTTACTGTATACACATTTGAGGTGACTGGCTCGTTGCCCTGTGCCCTGACAATAGGGCTAGGGCTTCCCCCACTGCCACCTCTTTCCTGATTTCCAGGCAGTGCTCTGGGGTCTTTGTTCATGCATTTATCTTATGGGCAGGCACCTTCTACCAGTGTTCCCCTGCAGTCTGTCCCAGGCCCAATGTTATTCCCCTACTTCTTTGCCCCTGCTCTGCACACCAGAATACTGGGCCGTCTAATCACACGTCCCCTACTTCTTTGCCCGTGCTCTGCACACCAGAATACTGGGCCGTCTAATCACACGTGCACAAGTAGGAAGGCTCACAAACACTGTGCAGGATGCATAGCAATAGCCTTCCAAACACACTGCCTGGACAGCAAGCTGGCTGACATATCTCACTGCTGTTCCCCTATGGTGCAGCAGCAGCTCCCCTATGGTGGTGCAGCCACGTGCACTCATCCCAAAGAGGCGACCTGCTGGAAAGGTGGCACCACCCCAGGGAATCTGGGTGCATGTCAGCATGCATCCCCACTGTAGCCTCATCCCTACATACATTACTTGGGGTTTCTGCAAAGGACACTAGCACCCTTTTACATCTCAGCACTGAGCCAAGTATTTCATGCCACTCTGTCCTCCACCCTTCTGGAACGATGCACGTAAGTTAGTGTGTGTGTCAGTAGGCAACGCACAACATCTGTATCATTTGCCACCGGCCATGGCCTTTGCAAGCCATGCCCCATTGCTCCTATACCCATTTATGGCTGTATCCAGTGGTGATGGCCCTCAGAGTGAGGAACACAACTTGCCCCCCTGGCAAGATAGCTTAGCTACTCTACCACCATGCTCTCAGAAGGATGGGACACCAGATGGGCACCAGCTCATCCCAGTTCACAATGTTGCCACCTTCCTCTGGACAGGAGTCACTCCTACCAATGGGAAACCTTGCCCTGAAGCTGCGGCAAGGCAGCATGACAAAAAGTCCCAGACAGAAACATCCTCCCTTACAGCCACCTCTCCTGCATCCTGCTTGCCTGGTGACTTGAAGTGCAAAACAACAAGGCCTCCTTCTCCCCATAACCTCTCCCATCAATACAAGACTTACGTAGCCAGGACCCTCCATCGCCTTGTCTCACCAGCACAACTACTGCCGTTCCCTCAACCCATCACCCACTTAAGAGCACTTTCCACTGAAATACCTGCAGCCTTGAAGACTTCTTCCAACAATGGCACAAAACCAACAACCACTATTAATGTGGATCTGCCGCCCACTGTGACTTGTCCTTTGGCCCATTTATGTACCATTCCTGAGGCTGTCAATCTGGCCACTACAGTGGGGGTTGCACCTATTTTTTGGCCCTGCTATACTATCAAATAGGCAGGCCTTTCTTTACTTAGGCACTCCTAGGCAGGAGCTGTGCAGATGGACCATTTTGCAGTGCACAGAGAGGATTTCAGCCCTACTTACAAGTCAGGCAGACTGCTGGATAATAGACACCAAGTGTTTTGCACCATGCCGATGACTCCCACAGTGAAATGGACACAGCCCCCTCCGCAGCCTGGACCATTTTTCCAGACACTTGATGGTCTTCACATGCCACTACTTCCCTGAGGCCAGCATCCTGGTACCCTGCAGATGCTCTTGTTGGACACAGCTCACACGCACATGCCCCACAGCCCCCACCAGCCATGCTATTCACCTGTGCTGATGGATTCTGGTCCTGGATATCTACTTATTCTCTGGCAGACAATGGCTTGCAATTTCTTGTCTGCTTAGACCAGACGCAGAATCATATCCAGAGGCTTGGATTGTTTTAAACAGACCCTGCTGGATGTAATTACATGACAATTCTTCCATCGCTTGTTAAATTAGCACCTTTTCATATACATACACACATATATATATATATATAATTTATAGAGACTTGCTTTTGTAAACATTACTCTCCTTCAGGAGGAGGTGTAGTCCATGGCATAAGGCAGCTCTAAACATGTCATAAATAGATCTGACAGCTATCACCAGCTGTACCGTGCTCCACAGGCAGAGGCCAGAGGTTGCAACAATAAACACTCTCCCCTCAGCACTTTGGTTTCCTGGAAAAGCAGCAGGTTGGCAACAGCTGCCATTGTCAGGCAAAGCACACCGGTCCCACAGTGAATCCAAATTGGTGGGAGGCATCTCCATTGTGAAACACGGCCAGGTCGCGCAGAGGCAGGAGGTCCAGCTCCTCCGTGGAAAACTGGAATATCGTGTCCGTGATCGACGACTCGTTGTCCAGCTGCAACATGCAGAGACACATGCCATGTAGCCATGCTCTGGGCTGCATGCTACGTGGCTAGTAGCCCCACATTGAAAAGCAGGTTGCATTATCACTTACTATTAAGCTCATATGTGGTACATAGTGCTGGGTAAAATCCTCCTGAGCACAAGACAGTGTTAGCACTGACATGCACTGGCACAGATCGATTCCCAGCAATTCCAGTGTGATTCCTCAGACCTGCTTGCCCCTGGAGGCACTTGGCTGCCCTGGGGTAAAAAGGTTTCACCACCACGACTTGGCCATCGCCTCTTTCCACTGGACATTAGGATGATTCTCTGAGTTAAAGATGAACCTGGCACAGTTGGCCTGTTAGTGCTGGAGTCTGACCCAGGAGGAGTCTGCACAATGTCCTCACGAGAGGGAGGCCAGGACTCGCTGCAGCTGCGTTTCACACAGCCACTTCCAACAGAATTGGTTCTTGGCAAAACCAAGACCTCCAACTACTGCACACAACTGCCTCTGCATCTGTCTGGCACCAGTCACCTTGGTGTCTGGCCTTTGGCCCCAAGGCTTTTGGAACTGAGCCCCACTGTCCTGCCGTGCCTTATCCTTGGCACCCCGCATCTGGGAAGCCCCCTGTACTCTTCCCAAAAGGTCCATTGTGGCTGCTTTCAGCCTGAGAACCAGCCTGGGAGTGTCACCTATTCTGCCTTTGCCCTTTCAGCCTTTGCTTGGTTCAGCCACCAAGGAGAAAAAAAATGTCTGCAATCCAAAGGAGCCTGACCCACAATTCAGGGGACACTAGACGTGCCCCTCTCAGCCCTGCTGCCTCACAAACCTCCCCCAGCACGGCCAACTTTGCCCTCATGCTCCGCTTACCACGCAGCCCTGCAGGGTGGCTAGGTAGCTCTGGTCCCGCGAATCTGCCAGGAATTTAATTTCCTTCTCTGGCTGGGGCTCATCCTTGTCGCCCTCGGGCCTGCAGGAGTACGACACCTTCTGCGTGGCAACGCTGCTATGCAGCTTCAGGAAGCGAAGCTGCACTGTGCCAGCACCCTGGTATTCCAGCTGCAACCAAAGAGTAAGCACTGTTTGTCTTGGTGTGGGGGAGCCAATGGCGCACACCTCAATGGCCCACCGATTACATAGCGTGTTGCAGAGTCCAACCTGCTCGGAGCCAGACAGTTTAGACTGAGATACTCTTTCCAGGACCAGATTTAATCCACCTTGAAATAATCAGCTGGAGGGAATATGTCCTTGCTTCACTACAGCTGAATAGCCAGGAGCCCTGCAGTACACCTACATGACTGTGTAGCCTTGGTTTTCTCGAGGTGCTGGCATTTTATTTCAGCAGAGAGAGAGGGACTACATGCTAGTCCCTGCTACCCCAACAGTCCCTTCCCACTTAGTCACATACACAAGAGCAAGGGGATTTGCAAGTTCCCCCCTGAACACCTCTGCTTCCCCCAACCCCGCAGCTGCTGATCCCATCACCTGGGATCCTGCCACTTCCTCTGCCAGAACATCCCTGCACGTTCCCTCTGCTCGCTCCCACTGTCAACCCTGCTCCACACAGCCATGCCACCACCGTAACCGTTAGATGTGTGGGCACCATCCCCACATCTCTGCAGTTGCATGGGAAACCTTACCAGAAAGCCCCCAGGCAGGGAACTGAACCACTCAAAGGTCTCCTCAGAGGCATATGCTTTCAGCCAGGCCTTGATGGGCACCTAAGGGCAAGGGCAGAGTGTTGCCAGTCGCTCAGTGAGTGAGAAGGCCTCACTGCTCTGGACTTCCGATCATGCCTGCATCTAGGTTTACACAGCTGGACTTGTAGTGCAATGGGCAAAAACCCTATCACTGACTGCAAAGCCCAGCTCGCCTTTCCCTCCCTGTAATGCAACTTTTGGTCCCCACATGGGCAGTATCTGTTGCACTTCAAAGGGCCTCTACCTAACTCATCCTATGGTATGTCCTGGATGCTAGAGCAGGAATACAAGATTATTTGTCCCCCTTAGGTACCACCCTGTTGGGATGAAGAGCTGCTGCTCCTTACTCTTCCTCATGTCTCTCCCCTCAGCAAATCAGGTCCTCAAGACTAAATTGTGGGTTTGGCTGCTCTAGTTTTGCCTGCCCGCCACACGAAGGGTAGCAGGAGACAAAGATGCGTGGCATTAGTCTTGGATGCTCAAGGCTTTGGTTCAAGGCTCCTTTATCCTTCCCTCGAGCCAGCTCTCCAGCCCGTGCCCTGCACTCGCTTCTCTCCTCCTTCCCAATTCCCCAGCCTCCTCTCTAGTTTTTGCTTCCCCTCCCCTGCCCCCATTTCAGGTCCTTGCACTCATCCTGCCAGGCTCTGCTCCTGCCTATTCCTTAAGCTTGAGCCCTGCATCAAGCAGCCGCTCTGCCTCCTGCTGTAAGCCACGTGTCCTACCTGGTTGTGCACTGGAGAGATACAAGTCTCTCCCCCAGCTGTGAAGTTGCAAAAAGCCAGCAGAGAGTCCTGGGGGCTGCCTTGGTTGGGGTCTATGTAGTAATACCCTAACAGAAAGGAGAGAAAAAAGACTTAGGGCACCAGAAATACAGGGGAGCCAGTCACAGCGGGGACCAGACAGCTGGCCGTGAGCATGGTTACCTAGGTCAGCTTCACAGCTTGACACCTGGGGCACTCGTTCCCAAGGCACCTGTGGTGAGGTCGCCTTTGTTCCCCACACCATTTCTCTCAAACAAGTAGGGCTCAGTTTTCCATGGGCAACTTGTGCTGCATTCACCCTCCCCTGTCCTGTGACTGGAGCCGTGACAGGTGACACATCTATGCAGGCCTAGTTGGCCTTTCACTGGCACCATAGTGGAGGGGACCCTATGCTGCTGTAGGACAATCTAACACCTGTGTATAGTGACCGTCATAGTTCCCATGTATGAGTGGGACATGGCATATGTACTATGTGCAGTCAGTTTAAATCCACATTATTGGCTATCCCAGGGTAGCCTTTTGCTCAGCCTATTTCCTGCTCCCTGCCACTTCCTGACTAGGAGCTGATCAACAGGACCAGATTAATGCGCAGGTAAGCTAGGCATATGCCTAGGGACCTGAGCTGTGCAGGGGCCCGGTCCTTCCCTCTGCAGTGGCAGTGCGAATGGCCCCATCCACCTCCCTTTCTCTTCCCCTTCCCTCCGCGGAGCTGCTTCCTAGTAGTGGCTCTGAGCCCCGCTCCCTGCGGGCGGCAGCGCCGGGGTGGGGAGGGGGGTTTCGACTTGCCTGGGGCCCATGAGTTTGTTTGCCTAGGGCCCACTAAAGGGTCAATCTGGCCCTGCTGACCAATGCCCTGTAATCTGGCTCACTGTCTGTCCCCAGCCTCTTGCAATTGATATCAGGGTACAAACCCTACAGCAATTATCATCACTGATACCTGTTGTGTGACCACAGCCTTGGAGATCACAGGCCTGTTGAGTCTGACGGGATGACCTGGACACCTCCATGCCCCATGCTAGACTTCCCTGGCATCCAAAATATATCAGGACCAACAAAGATATCTCTAAGTGGGCCCTGCTGATGCCAGGGCAGAGGACTGGGAAGAGATGCAGAGACTGCATGTGTAGGAATAATATGCTCAGAGAGATTTTCTGACCAGTACAGCCAACAGCCCCTCTGTCCAGAAGGAAAAGAGTTTTGTGGTGACTCCTGGCTGTTTGCATGCTCTGCCATTACCCTCCCCTTAGGAGGGCAGGATGGGCAGGGCAGAGCTCCCCCACTTACAGTAGCAAAACTCAGTGCTCAAGGAAATATGGGACTGACCACTCTGCCTGGAACGAAGCTCAGAGGCACCCTCTGCAGATCCTGCCTCTCTCTAGATCCTATTCTTGACTGGCTGCGTCATGGGCTACACACCAGTGAATAATACAACTTTGCAGCATAAGCCAAGTTTCCTGAGGGCCAGATGGAGCCCGTTTTCCTCACAACTTCTATACTGGGTCCCAATGCCCCGAGGAGAAGAGATTATTTCTGTACCATCTGGGAGGTGAGGCTGGGCCAAGAGCAGCTCCTTGCAAGTGGTTGCTGGGTTGTCCTTGGTGCCATTTGGGTGGTCGACGAGCAGCTTCAACTCATGGCTCAGGTTGCCCATAAGAGCCCAGACCGTGTCGTAGTTCAGTTTGTTGGAGGAATAAATCAGGTGCTAAGAGGTGACACAAAATGAAAGATTTACACCTACCCTACCCTTGCCCTCCTTCCAGCCACCAACCCCCACATATGCTGCCACTGCTGTTGTCTAGTTAGGCTTTAAGTGTAGGGACTGCCACTGGCCGTGGGCTGGAGCAACACGCAGCACAACGGGGCCCTGATTTCAGGGGGAAGTGCTGTTCTCCAAAACACCTGCTGCCCTACTACCTCCCTAATACAATCACAGGTCTTGGCACATTACCCCAACATCTGTTGCTTATTCTGTCCTATTGCCACAGCACTATCAAGCTCAGCTGCTTTCTCCATGGAGGTTCTTCATTGAGGAAACCCTGTGATGCCCAAAGCAGAGCCTGGTTTATAGCTTTTCTGCCATGTTTGGGAAACCAAAAGGGAGGGTTTGGAGGGGAGCCCCATGCTCTGGGACCTGTCACGCAAATACAGGAAAGCGGAGGCTCTTGGTCACGTGGCACCCTCTGTTCTCCCACTTCTATTTTACCTGCAAGCTCTGCTTAACCCTTCCTACACTGCACACACCCCTGAAGCAAAAAGGGTCCGAGCTGGGGGTTGAGAGCAGCACGTCACTGTTAGATACCGCTTACTGCACTGACAGGCCTGCCTTGCTTACCACAAGCTTTGGCCTCCTACAGACCCCAGCCTGAAGAGCATACTGGGAGAGGACACAGACATTTCCCCACCAAAGGAAATAGCCCCCATCACATGTCTGGTTGTCACAGGCTCGACCAACACTACTCACCTTCAGTTCCTCCATGGAGAGGTTTAGGGCTGGTCCACGTGGACCGGGAAGGCCAGGTGAACCCTACAGAACAACACCACCAATGTTACAACCCTCCTAGCACGCTGTCAGCAGCTTGGTGTCACTTCTCTTTTGCTTGGGAAACCAAAGGGCAGGAGACAATGTAAAAAAAACCCCCAAAAAACAGCTCAACTTACCAGCAGGCCCGGCTTGCCTTTACATCCTGGGAGGCCTTGCAACCCTTTCAGCCCCTGCCATCAGGAAGGATGGGAAAAAAAGAAATCCTCAGCAAGGCTCTGCTGCTGGGGACAGCCTTGCAGAAACACTTATGACCCCTGCTGATCCTATTCACAAAGTCAGTAGCCCCACCAGCTCAGGCCCCCCAGTATTCAGTGCCCACTCTCAGTTCTGCCCAGGGTGAAGCCTGCATGGTAAGAGCTTCAGGGGGTGATGGAGAGGCTGGGCATCACCATACCAGACAGGAGGACATCACTGAGGCACAGTGCAGTGCTGGCTGCAATCCCTCCTTGGGGGCCAGGCAACACAGGCTGGAGACAGGCCTATGGGGCTTGGCCCTGGCTTTACATCACCAGAAGCCAGGAGGACTTGTACTTCCGTGCTCTTGGCCCGATCCTTTGACATACATTGACAAGGCAGCAGCAGCCTGGGATGCACTACTCAGAGTACTGCTACCCCCATAGTGCAAGTAAGCACCTGGAGGAGGGCTGGGTGTTTCCTTATCCCTTCAGCCTTCTTGCCTTCCCCAAATCCTCCAGCCACACGTGGGGAAGCTCACAGGAACCACTGGACAACTGCCTTCATGGTGACTTGGTGGGAATAGTGCTCCCACAGTCAGTGGCTTTTTCTGTTGCAACTTCCTCACTCCCCCAGCCTTGCCCTTTCCCAGAGACCCTGCTGGCTGGGGAAATTGTGCAGCCCTGACCATGACACTAAAGGCAGTGGTCTGGGCAACACCACTCCGCCCCTTTTCAGCTTCAGAGCTTTGGCCGGCTCCCTATGCACTCAAACTATCTATCACAGCAGGGCCAATGGACCTAGACAGCCTTCCATGTGCCCGCACGGGCAGTCAGTGGCAGACGCTTGGGTTAAATCGTTGCACCTCCAGAAAGCCAGCCTTCCACTCCTTGGGACACAGGGCTCCCTAGGGCCAACTGCAGCATTCAGAAGGGGACTGGACCCAATGATCCTTCCAACCCTAATGTCTATGAAATCTATGAGCAGAGAACATGAGGCCATCGAGACCTCTTGGGGCACACACAAGGGGTTGCTCCCACTTTTCCCCACTTCTTTCCACAGGCAGCAATAGCATCTCTAAACCCGGGCAACACTGCCCCTGCACTGTGCACAGCATGTCACGGGATGAACAGGGGACATGGGCACACAACTTCTGTCAGGGAGGGTAGAAAACAGTTAAAGACAGGACTGAGGATCCAGTCCAACAATATGCCCCACTTACTTTTTGTCCAAAGAAGCCCTGGAAGAGAAAGACAGAAAAAAGAATAAACATGGCCTGGGATAACAAACCCATGCCTCCTTCAGAGAGAGTGTGACCCCCTGTAGCAATGCAACAAGGAGTGCTCTAGGAATACTGCCAAAGGACTCAGGAATTGGCACAAAAACTATGTAGGATAGGGCACCCCAACTCCCCTCCACTCTGCCCCTAGCAGGCACAACCTCTCTGCAAAGCATGAGAAACTACAGAAAACTGCAAGAGAGGCTAATGTTGGGAGAAAGCATAATGTGTTTTCAGTAGTTGGGCTTGGATGTCCTCCAGCCTAGAGGTTGCTGGGTTTTAACAGCTCCAAAGTGCCAACAGAGCTAAGGGCTGCTGCAGTTATTCTGCAGGCAGGCCTGCTACTCCAGCTGCCTGTGTCGGGCACCTGTAGTTCACAGCACCTGTCACAGGACAAGAGACCACTATCCCATCTACCACATGCTGCCATCCCTGCCTGCTCCCTCCCTCCTTAGGAGGATGAGGAAAACTTACCGGGGTCCCAGGGAGCCCAGGGAATCCCTGTGGGCCTGACAGGCCAATGTCACCCTGCAAAAAGAGCACACACTCCCTTGCTGCAGGACACTGCATTAACCCCATGCGGGGTCCCCGCTGTAGTTCTACAAACCCTCTGTGGAGTCGCTCCCTCCCCAATGCAACCCCGTGGGGGTCAGGTCTTGTACCTTTGAGCCACGGAGGGGTTCTCCCTTCCTTCCTTCCCCCCGGTCAAGAAAGAAACCTTACACTCCTTGGTTCTTCTTTGGCCCTCTCCTGCTAAGCACTCAGACCTTGGCACCCCCGCTAAGGCTGCTCTTATTACTGCTTGGAGTCACAGGTGCTGGTTTTTATTTTTGCCGTGGAGGGAGGTGCCTATTGATCGACGTGTGGAAAGTTTTATGCATTTTAGGTGACAGCCCTCTTTCCAAGTGGGGCTGGGGCCCTTGGGCCCCCACGTACTGGGCACCTCTGCTTGCAGTGTTAGACTGCCTCGGGGTTCAGAAGGGTCCGCAGCTTGCCCAGACCACTTGGTAAGCTGCTGTCAGCTGTCAGGACTCCTGATTCCCAGTCCCTCTGCTTTGCTCAGTCTCCTGGAGACTCCTCAACAAGTTGCTACCACTGAGGCCCCGATTCTGTAACACACAGCTAGCACCATGCCTCATTTTCCTACTCATCT
Organism: Alligator sinensis; assembly: GCF_000455745.1. Classification (NCBI taxonomy): domain Eukaryota; kingdom Metazoa; phylum Chordata; order Crocodylia; family Alligatoridae; genus Alligator; species Alligator sinensis. Next base: position 13,057 of record NW_005842392.1, read on the forward strand.
CGGAGCATTTTGCAGGGAAGAGACCCTTCTTCTAATAACACCCAAAGAAAGAGCTGTACATTACATTTTGCTCCTTCTGATATGGTTGCTTTTGCCTGCATACATTTATCCCTCCTTCCAAGGCAGGCAATCTACATTTTTCTCATGACAATTACTCCCCACTTCTGATTGCTTTATGGCCTCCCTGAGGCATCACCCTCTTCCATCCCCCATGGGAACTGTGATCTAGTGCCTGACAGGGGCCACACAGCCTGACAAGGGACAGTGCTGCATGACCACAAGCCACTCAAGCCAGGGTAGGTGGGGATGTAGCAATCTTACCTGGTCTCCCTTGGGTCCTGGCCTCCCTGGAGGGCCTGAGGGTCCTGGCTTGCCCTGAGAGAAGCAAAGGGTACCACATGAACGCTCCAGGATATGGAACAGGCAGAGAGTGAGGAAGGAAAGGAAAAAAACCCCTCTTACGCACCTTGAATCCATCATCTCCTTGTGGCCCCAGAAATCCCACACTGCCTTTCTCTCCCTAGAAAGACCAGTCAAGGTTGGAAATCAGTACTAGAAGATGCAACAAGCCTCAGCAACCCCTCTACTTCCTTCTTTTTTCACATCCTGGTAAAGGTATTTAGCAGAATTCACAGATTTCACTGGAATCTGACAGGCCGCGCCACAAGTGCTTCTGCTATGGCCTCAAACTTGCAACCTCTGGGCTGTCAGGCATGCACCTTAGTGCCCGCGTGACCCCAGCCCCCAGCTCCTGCACTGACATGTCAGATGGTATCCATGTTACCGCATCCCCTTTAATAATCACTTTAAGGAAGGTGAAAAGAACACATAGAACCCTGCAAATATCAGTTCTTGTACCTTGCTACAGCAGACAGATCTGGAGGTTTTGCTAGCTGCTGAGATAAGGGATTCTTGGACCAAAAGCATCCACCCTAACCATCAGGGACATAGAGTTTGATGTACATTTACATTATGTGGTGTCAATAGATACAGGTCTCTGTGCAGCCATTATCTTCAGAGAGGGCTCAGAGCCTCAAAATGTTTCCTCTCTCAAGCTCGAGAGTCCAGAGGAGAGCCACCTGTGTGATCAAGGGCCAAGAGAGCAAGGCTTACATGGAGAGGCTGAGGGACATGGGACTCTTCAGCCTGGCAAAGTGAAGGCTCGGGGGGGACTTGGTGCCTGCCTATAACTATATAAGGGAGGGTGCATCAGGATCTGGGAGAACAGTTGTTCCCAGGGCACCCCAAGCGAAAACGAAGTCTAACGGCCACAAACTTGTAGGAGGCCGATTCAGACTCGATATAAGGAAACATTTCTTTACAGTCCGAGCGTCCAAGGTCTGGAAGAGATTCCCCCAAGAGGCGGTACAAGCACCTACTCTGGACTCAAAGGGCATTTGGATGTTTATCTTGCTGGGATCATCTGATCCCTGCAGACTTCCTGCCTCTGGCAGGGGGGCTGGACTCGATATGAAATCTATAAACTACTCATATACACATTATTTCCAGTTTAACTCTGCGAGGAGGGAAGCTACTTTGAGAGCGAGTCTACTTATTCCACTTGCCTACCTCTGGGGCACTTGCTCTAGCCTGTTAGTTCATACTTGCCAGGTCATTGGTGAGAACTCTAGCTAAGAACGCAGCAGAAAGCTTCTGCTAAAAGCATGCATTTATCACAAGCTCACCATGCAGAGGGAGACTGATAAAAACAAAAGCCCTGCTGTGCTGTTGCCAATTACAGCAAACTGGAAAACTCATTTTTCTTTATTTCTGCTTCTGCATTTTTTTTATTTTTTCAACTGACAGATTTGACAGAGCAAGTCATGTTTTCAGTTTCCTCCAGCAACTGGAAATGCAAAAGAATTTCGGGTCCAAAAGCACAACACCAGCTGTTCTGGCTTCTGGATTACACTTCGGCACATTTCCAGGAAATGTGTTTATGCAAACAGAAAGGGAAATTCTGGTTTGCTCACCCTGGCTACACTGAAACCAGGATTTCCCAACCTGGCTTACAGACACTGCTTCTCCTGCTGCAGCAAGCAAAGGATGAATGACCCCATATTTGCTGGATCTGCCTTCCCATGGATGGGCTGACTGCCCTGGACTTGATGAGGACAGCCCTTGTTCAATAATATTATGATATACTGAAACAATTTCTTTACTGCAAGGTTCATTTTCCTGAGGGCTGCACATGACTGACTGGTGCCAGGGTACATTTGCCAGTTCTGTGTACTGTACCTGATTAGCACATAAAGCATGTATGTGCATGTGCATGCATCTGAAAGTCACGAGGCATAATGGGCAGGGACGACATAGATATTACATGACCCAACACCCCCAGGGCCTGGTTTCTAGCCTTGGTTGGGACACTACTCACCTCGTGGGCAGAGTGGGGTGGAAAGAGCTAATGGAGAGAAAAGGAGGAGTCTGATACATGAATCTCCACTGGGTCATGGGAACAGTTATGTCAACAAAGAAAGAAGTGAGACAACTCAACCGGACAGGTTTGGAGGAAGGAAAGAATAAGTGACCGTACCCAGCATCACATTCAGAGGACAAAGCCTTCACTGGGACTAAGGGACTGATGGAGCAGAACGCTACATACCCTTAAGCCTTTTGGACCTCGGTCTCCCTTCACCCCCTTCAGTCCAGGAATGCCCTGTGAGGGAAAAGAAAACCAAAAAAACCAAACCAGAAGGTTGTATCTGCAAAACTCCCATCAGCTGCTGCACTCTGCCTATAGTAGACTTGATCATTCCCTACTGAGGAACTCTTTGCTGGAGAGAGAGAGAGACCATCAGCAAGGTCTATGACCCCCAGGAACCTCACCAAGCACAACTACCTCCTTTTGGAGGTGACACTTTCCACCAAAATTTTGATCGGACCTTGAAATATTTTTTTCCAACCCTTTTCTTTACAGAGGACAAGAGCAGAGGGCAGTGATGAGAACATGTTGTTGGTATTTCAGTTTGGTTGCCATTTGAGGAAAGAAAAGGTAGAAAAATATGTACACATTTGCATTTAAAACAAAAAGTGGCAGGCTTTTCGCTCCGCCTGCTATTACATCCACAGTGTGAATGAAGGTGACCATTTCTGAATTACCATCACCATCACAGGGCCAGCCATGCAGAATTACCTGAAGGCTATGTTATTTGCTGGACATCAGAGTTCATATTTTAGGGGAAAATGCACAGATTCTGGCAAAATGGTTCCATCAGAGCCAAGATATGACCCTCGTTCTTCCAAGTGCCTTCCCCACAAGACCACTCCTCTCTGCTAGCAAGTTTGTCAGTATTTTACCATCTGCACCTCGTAAAAGCAGGCTCAGAAAAAGCCCCTGCCTGGCCTGGTCCTGGTTCTGCCTGGCCAATTTTGGGCTCAATACTCACATGTGTTCCTTGTGGTCCCTTTGGTCCCTCTGGCCCCTGTTCACCTTGAGAGCCCTGGAAGGTACAAGCAGAAGAGACCTTTCTCAGGTGGGTCAGTGTACCAGTGAGGTGGGAACACCTCCTGGTGCACTTTTTGCCCATAGAAAAACAGAGAGCTGGGAAAGAAGAACAAGTGCTAGAGAGATGGGAAGGGGCCCTGGCCTGCCTTTATGTCTAGTGAGACATCTAACCCACACTAGCTACAAACCCACACATCTGATGGCGATGTGTTGCAGATTGGCTGTGTGTGGCACTCAGAACTGAAGGGTCCACATTAACTCAGCAGTGACGGAGGCTCGTACAGCCCAGGCAAGTGTGTACAGGGTACGGACAAATAGTGCAGGACTCAGGCACTAGACAGGATGGTACAGCTATTGGAGAAGTGGGTTTTCCTACCTTGGGGCCGCTGGGGCCTCTTGGGGGCCGATGTCCAGCTCTGCCTCTCTTGCCCTGGACAAGGGTAAAGAATCAGGATTCCTGGCAATCCAGGCAACCCAGAGTTATCCAAGTCCCAGTTCCCTGCTCACATCCCCATTTCAGGCTCTCAGTAAAACTGCTTCCCTCTGCAGCACCACAATATCCCAGGGCTACCTCTGGAGTGGCTGTGCTACCCTCCTTGTTACCCTACCCTGAGGCTGCCCCCACGTTGCCACCTCCAGTCCTGCTGTGCTCTCCCCTTCACCTTGCTTAAGCTCCCAGGCACCCCCCACCCTTCTCTAGAGCACCCCAGCACCTCCCCAGTCATGCTGCACAACCACCGCTTAGCTACTCTCAGACCAGTATGCCTGGGCTAGCTTTAGCCAGTAGCTTAAAAAAGCCTTTAGAAATTGGTGCTGGACTGGCCTGCAGGATTATGGTGCCACTTTACCCTTCTGCCAGGATTGCCAGGGAAGCCAGTGTCCCCATCACGCCCAATGTCCCCCTAAGGAAACAGAGACATCATTCAGACAGCAGATGACATCAGAGAGCTAAAAGAGGGGGAAGGACTGACTGCTTTCTACACAAAGGAAACTGGGAACAGAAAATCCCAAGGGACGAGAGGGAAGCAGCTGTAATGGATTTGCATTTACTTTACGCTCTCCAAGCAAGAAGGGTCACTCCACCATTTTTACCCATTTCTTTTGTGACAGCAATAAAGGTGCAATGTGAGTTAGCACAGTGCTCTCCTGCCCACCCAGATTCCCATTGCTACCTCACCCAGATATGGTATTTCTTGTCACTGGCAGGTTCCTGTGTAGTGTTCCCTACAGCATATAGCCATTCCAACATTGCTTACAAAGCACCAACTTTTCTTTGAGGATGAAAGGAGCTACACATGTGAAAACTATTACTGACAGATAACGGTGACATAAGGTTCATGGCTGCTTGCATGGAACTGCCCCTGACACCGAGCACCTAATGCACTCTACGTCCACTTCACTGTATAATAGAAACCCTCTCTATCCTTTTGGAGGATACCTCATTTCCCCATGTGAATGATCATAAGAGAAAGACCTCTGACATTACCTTTTCTCCTTTCTGACCTTTGTGTCCTTCTGTACCCGACTGCCCTTTAAGCCCCTGAAATCGACAGGAAGAAGGAATCATTTTCATCAAAATGATGCAGACGTGGCAGCAGGTTACCCAGGGATGGAGGTTAATTTAGCACAGGTCCCAACTGCCCTTGCCCTGGGTTCTGTTCCCACCCTCTCGCTCACACACCCATTCTGCTAACCCCGTGACTCAGCTTCTCCCTGTTTCTACAAGATCTTTAAAAAAGCAGGGAAAAAGCTGGTATTCAGATAGGGGAAAGAGTATTTGATAGCTCAGGGATTCTTCACAAGGCCAAATTTCCAAATTTTAAAGCCCTGCTCTAAGGCTGGGCATTGGAAGTACACTTTACAGACACAAGAGGAGCTAGAAGAGAGGAAGTATAAGTGTTCGGGAAGAGGGGATCTGATGCACCCAGAGCTGATGTGTGGCTTGCCTGTTTCTCCATGCCCTCACCGTTTGCCCCGGCTCTCCAGGCTCACCCTGGTCCCCTTTCTTGCCTGCCAGGCCCTAGTGGGAGAAAAAAACCCAAATACAAAACAGATGATCAATCCATGACATATACATCTCTCTAAAGCACATATTGAGGTGACCTGACTACAGAGACCCCTTTATCCTATCAACATTTTACACTAGCACTATGTACCTTTCCCAGCACAACTTTGTGCGTGTCCACATTCAGCGCTCCCTCAGAGAAGCAGACCCCCTTCTTTCTGTTGGCGGAGTAAGGTCACCCCTCCAACAAAAAGATGGCTTCTGCTGCCAGCCAGCAGCTGGCAGAAGACATAAGTGGACACTTGAGACCTTCTATCAGCCACTTTGGTCCATACAATAGCTGGTCCCTTCTTTGCACATGCTTCATGACCTATGTGCTCTGCTTCAGTGAAGCTGAGCACTGAGGGTGGCATTGAACACTGTGGGTAGTGACAGGAGTAGTGCAGGTAGTAACTTCCAGAGAGGTGTGGCCTGTTAGATACCCCCCTGTGCTTAGCACTATCTACTGACTACTACTAAGGAGCTTGGTACATGGTTTATTTTGGATGTGGGGTGCCTAAATCTCCCCATGCACTAAGCAGGGAATGCAGGACCTGCACACTGTGGGGCCAGGTGCCTAATGGTTTGGAACTAGCCCTCAGAGCCCAATTCCTCCTCTTCAGATGGGAATGAGACTCTCTTACTGCCCAGGGGGGCTGCGGAAGGCAAAAGGTCTCACTTGTGCAGCGCTCGGATATTACAGTGATAAGCACCACTGAAAAAGCGCACAAGGAAATGATAAATTCTGTCTGAAGAGCAGAAATAAGGTTTAGGGTCACCCATTAGAAGGATATTAAATAGAAGCTCATTAAACAAGCACGCATTATCTGGGACACAGAACAAGGCTGGGGTCTTAGTTTGCAACCTTATTACTGTTCTTTTCATGTTGGCTTTTGTGTAATATAATCCACATCAGGTTGTAAAAACTGAGCAAGACTTTATGATTTTCCAAATGAAAGATTTCATGTCCAATTACTCCTGCTGTGGTGAATACCTTGCTGAACCAGAATTCTGTGCAATCAAGTGCAATCTACTTTTATTGTATTCCACTCACTTCACCCCCCTAACCTATGGGATCTGATGCAGTCTCAGCCATCTGCCGTACCCACATGTACTACCTGTTCAGACTCCTCGCCATGAAGGTAGATTCAACCCATGTGCCCTGCGTTTACTAAAAAATGCAGTAAATGCAGCCTACTCACTTCACTGCCAAGTGGTCCCGGTGCTCCTGTTTCGCCAGGTGACCTGTGCAACCCCTGAATTCATTTTGGGGTGGGGGAAAGGACAAAACAATTGACATTCACTCATTATCTTGCCTTGGTGACAATAGACTGAGGGTGCCTATGGAAGTGTTGTGAGTAACCAACTTGCGGGTGCTCAAAGCACACATTGAAAACCCAGACCAACCTACTGAGGTTGGGATGATTCACAGAGCATATCCTTTCTGTACTGGCATCAGCCCGAACCATGCATCTGCCCTTGCAGGGACAGGGGAACAGGGGGCTAGGCCAAATGTGCATGTATTCATGAACCATATAGGTCCAGAGGTGCCTACAGAGTGGGTGCTGGTAGGGAGTCTGGTCTCATATGGGATTTCCTTAAGCGAGTGAAGGGGGCGGAGCAGAGCAGGAAAAATAATTTTACCTGTTGGCCAGTCTCTCCCTTCTTGCCAGGATCTCCTTTGGGTCCTTCTGGCCCGAACAAACCCTTGAATCCTTGGATGCCTTTTTCCCCACTAGAACCTGGTGCACCCTAGAGTGTATGGAGGAAAAGGGAGATGCAACAGCCTTAGGAATGTCATTCATAGCACAGGCTGCGAAGGACCTCAAGAGGTCAAATAGGCCACCTGCCTGCTGTGAGGCAACAATCCCTGCCCATCTCAACCATTCATGACAGAGTTTTGTTGTATAAAAACTCCTAAAGTTTTCACTTAAACAATATCCACAACCTCCCAAGGCAGCTTGCTCAAGTGCTTGCCTAATCTTAGAGTCAGGACATGTCTTCTAATACCTACCCAAAACCCTTTTTCACTGTAAGTGTATTGCACAAGTGCATGAAGAGTCATTCTCCATAGGACTTGGAAGCATTAACAGTGGAAAAACCTCTAGTGAACTACTTTGTCTACATAATAATGGCTGCAAACAACTTATTACCAGACATGGGATACCCAGAGAAGAGAGCTAGGTGCCCAAATTAGATAAATGATCCAACCCTTCATGACCTAAGTGGATGGCTAGTTTTGGACCTAAAACGGTCAGCTCGAGCTTGTCTTCTGACACACCCAGCTCATTTTTTTTTTTTGACTGTGCCCATTCTAAAAGCACAACCCTAACCCTTGCCTTGCTGCCCAATAATGTCCTGCTCCAGGCATTTTAGATTCTTTACCCATGACTAAGCACCAGGCAGCTTTCAGGCTTTTTTAAAGTACTGCTAGAGTTTCTTCTGTTTTCCATCTTCTCGTTGCAAATAGAATCTACTGAAGTCATAAAGTAATTGTGGCCAGAGGAAATGAGCTGCCATCTTTGAAAATGTAACAATCAGGATCCAGACAAGATTTATTTCTTCAATTAAGTCGTGCAGCATCATTAATACCTCTGCAGAGCTTTGTACATGTCAGCACGGCAATCACAGACTGTCACTGCAGTGTGGCCAGTCGCCGGGCAGTGCACAGTTGGAAGTGAGTGAGTCATTTTCCCCTATAATTTTAGACCTAATGGATAGGCCTTTTTAGGAACATGACATGCCATGGGCCATCAGTGAGGCACATTTCTGGTGAGCTTCCAGGTGTTAATGATTCACTCACAACTGTTCTACAAAACCAAAAAAATTAACCACAATGGACCATACCTTTTCAAAAACAGCTGGTAACTGAATCCTAATTGCACATTGACAGCTATACTTAGCCACATGTCTAGTTAACAACTGCACTTAAAATGCTTATTATAGACTACAAGTTTAAAGCAAACCAGAAAATAATGACTTGATTGGAAAGCATTTATCTAGATTGATTCCTTCCTGAATTTCCTTTTGCACTGCCCGTATGCTACTTTGAGCAATTATGTAAGGGCATTACCATGAATGCCATCATTCTGTCCAGAGAGATAATGCACTAGCTGGATTCAGATTATGCGACATGCAAGGCTCAGGGATGTCTGGACTCGGGTACTCTTCTTATCCTGGAATCGCTGGTAAACTTTCTGTCAATTCCTATCTGCACCCCATTTGTCCCAGTGTACTTTTCAGCTCCAACCCAGACTACAGGCAAAAGGCCGTTCTTTGCGGTATTTCCAGCCTGCAGGGAACTACAGATGCCCGTGTCCCATTTGTGACAAAGTCTGGTGTTGTGCGATTCTGCCTGGTTTATAGCATCAGTGCCCTTGCTGAACCATCAGCAGTACTAATACACTGAAAGAAGAAAAGGAATAGAATACTGAAAAAGCTGACTAAAAGAGCTGTCTCTTTAAAAACCTGGTTTGAAATTATTTTGCATGGTCCTCAGCAATTGTTCAGTCACTGCAGCTGGTACTTACGCTAGGACCCGGCTTGCCTTGGTCCCCCTTTATTCCATCCTCTCCTGGGGCTCCCTGCAGGAACATTTAGGATTTCTTGTGAATCAGTCTCTCCTACAGGATACATCCTTAAGTTCTCTTGTAATCACCCACCCGTATCTTCTGATATACGCACAGTGCAAAATCTGGTCTTACAGTGATACCCAAGTCCTGGGCTATGGAGACCCAGTTTTCTTGGGAAGCCTAGATCAGAGGGAACTAACTACTCTGTCCTTCCCACAGATGATCCCTGACTAGATCTGTGTAAGAACCCATTGATTTTGCTTGTTGGCAGTTCTGGGGCTGGTGTACACCCCTTTTTTGTTTTGGGTTGATCTGCTACAAAAAAAAGATTAAAAAAAAAAAAAATCAACAGATGAAAAAGTTGAAAACCTTTCCACCGTGGGCCAAAGGGAACATTCTGCATTGCTTCCGAAGATCTTTCAGAAACTGCCCCCCCTCACCTTTTTTTTTTAAAGCTAAAACTAAGGTCACTTTCCAAAAAAATGTGAGTTCCTACCACAAAAGTTTCAGACATTTAATCATGTTGTGGTTTTGGGGGGTTAGTGACACTAATTTATGAAATGTTGCTGTTGCTAAATCTGCATTTTTTACCTAAAAATTTGGAATTGAAAAATGTCACTGAGTTCTGTCCCCAACAGATGGAGGGTTTCACTGTTACTCTCCCCTGCTGTATAAGTCTCCTGGATAAATCTTGGAATAGAGAGAGGCTGTCTCCCAGCTGCCATGTTACAAGTAAACTAAGATGCGCTTTTCAAAGGCAACGCTCCACCAAATATATCTAGGGACTGGTGATTTTGGGTGCTGAAGTCGAGACACCTTACATGTTCCAATTTTCAGAGAGCGACTGCCAGCACTTCCTGAAAATGCCTGTGATGGACACCCAAGAACTGAGATATCCACAACCGTTAGTCACTTCATCACACCCTGCTCCAGGACTTTAAGGAAAATTCTTCTGACCTGAGTTTCACACACAAAGAGGACAAAGCACTCCTTAGCAAAGACCCATGAGTGGCTCTCCACAACACCAATGCCACATACCTCTAATCCAGCAACACCAGATGGTCCAATCACTCCAGGTGGTCCTTGATCTCCCTGGGGGGAATACGTGGGATCGATTATACTCTGGTCTCCAAGCCACTAAACGCACCTAACGAGCTCCTCATCTTCACTGCACTTCCACATACAAAGGACGAAGGTTAGACTCTAGCATAATTTATTTAATGGCCTTGCCATTGACAGCTCCCTCTCCATTTGGAATACTATCCCAATAACAGTTTTTCCCTTGTGACTGGCTAAATGGCATCTGCAGAGGAAACTCTGCTTACAGCACAGGGCTACCCCTTTGTACTATAGCACATAAGTAACTAGAAACTTGGGTTTGGGAAATGAATACAACAGCTAAATCTTCAATCCTATGTGCTTTTCACTGACTTCTCTCCATTACAAGAAGGGGATTTGCATTGCAGTGGTTGCCAAAGCTCTCTGAGATCCCAGACCCACGGCAGCAGGTAAGCGCCTTGCTAGTCACCCAGCCAAAGACAACTCTCCACCACATGTTGGAGAACTCCAGTTTTCCCATCACCCATGGTACACTATGACAACAGGGAAGGTTATTTCACATTGGATAATTTCTTTTCAGTACCTTCTCTCCCTCAGGACCGTCTAAACCAGGTAGACCTTGGAGACCGGCTTCTCCCTGTAAAGAATAAAAGAAAAGGTTGCACACAGTCAGGCAAGCAATTGCTTATGCAGAGGAACTACTCAGCCTCTACAACCAATAACATGGCCAAACTCTACATTACTACATCAGAAACACTATAATCAGCAAAGAAGGAATGGTACAAAGGCTGACATACGGTTCGTCCTCTGGCTCCAATTGCTCCTGCAAGGCCAATCACACCAACCTGGCCCTGGAAAGGGGAGAAAAGTTTTGGTTATTAGAGTCTGGAAAACCCCCAGAAAACTAATCTCGGAGTCTCACCTGACTGAGCCTAGCATGAACTTGTAGTGCCAACCACAGCAGCAACTGCATTCAAAGCTGTTTTCCCTATGCCAGAAGCCTGAGAAAATGAATTCATGTGAGACAACCAATGTAACTTTGAAATCCCATGCCCGAGGATTGCCAGGGAATAAGAAAGTCATATGTACAGGAACAGACACATACTACTCCCTAATGGAAAACACCAACGTTCCCCATGGGGCTCCAAAACATTAGGCAAATGAATTCACTCATTCTAAAGCACAGCCCCCAACATCTCACACATAGCAAAAGGAAAGAGAGATTTATGGTCAAGTTATTTTTAACCAGGTACAAGGAACACGCTTGGACAAATCACACTCCTAAATCAGTAAGGAACCCTAGGAACTCAACTGGCTAGACAGAGAGATTCTCAGACTTAGGGTGAAACTTCAAAGTTAACTGAGGTGAAGAGCTATGAAGAAACCCTTAGCATGGTCTCTCTCTCTGGCTCAGAGGCTGGATGTTTTATAGACAGGCTTTTTTTGGTTTTTGGTTGTTTTTTTGTCTGTCTTTTTTGTGGGGGGGGTGGTTACTTTAAAAAAAAAACTTTTTTGGATAAAATCTTGTGTGATGTGAGCATTTAAAAAACAGCACAGAAGCTGATCTTTGTCAAAAGGCACATTTTTTTCTTGACAACTAGTGATGCACCGCATTGTGTTTTTCATCACTTATTTGTGCTGATAAATAGGAGCCTTTTCAGCCAAAGAAATGCAACACTGCTTTTGTGTAAAATTAGACACTTTTGATGCAGTGAAAAACCCTCCGTTGGAAGGGTTTTGGCATCACTACAACTCCACTGGGGAGTCTCCCACATTCCCACTTAGGCCTGACCTCCCATCCTCACGGGTTCCACTAGGTTTCCTACCAGGGCTCAGGATGACATGTGAGAGGAGGTCTCCTCAAAGTACTTGCCAGCAAACCTTCTTGTCCCTTATCTCCTTTGGGTCCTTTTTCTCCAATATTCCCCGTACTGGCACCTGATCCAGGCACTCCTGGAGGACCCCGGGAGCCAGTGTCACCCTGAACATTCATTGAAACAAAGAAACTCTGATCAAGAGCTGAACGAAGGTTAAAAAAAACAGAAGGAAAATGAGACAGCAATTCACCAGCTTCTAGGCTAATGCTCTGAGTAATTTTAAATGCACCCTGAATATCTGGTCCTGCAGCATTTATATGCAAAGAGGTTTATAATCCCTGTGTTATTTGTAAATCTCAACCTTAAGGCTATAAAGGCCCATCCACAACCCAGGCCTACCACTAGCATCTTCCCTGGGGACCACATCACAAAGGATGGGCTGAGCACCTCACATGTGGCAACCTAGGTGCCAAAAGGGAAATCAAGGAAGAGACGATCTTCACCTTTTCTCCCTTGAGGC
>NW_005842392.1:25567-29199 GCF_000455745.1 Alligator sinensis
CTGGCTCGCCCGGATCTCCAGGGTCACCGACATCACCCTGTGAAGGAGAAGCAATTTCTTAGGCACAGATTTACAGTAATCAATCATTCAGGTCCTCTACCTGGCAGGTCCTCTCTTCTCTATCCCAGCTAGTCCCAGATGTTTGAAGCCTCTTACATGGACTCCCAATGGATTTAAACCTCTGGCAAAGAATTTTTGAATCTCTGGCAGAGAATCTGTGCATTGCACAGGTAAATTTCTAGCAGTGCCAGCTTGAGTTATTAGCACATGTTGAGTGGCAAACCCTATCCTCTTACCCATGAAAGGGAGATCTCATGTTCCCAAGTCTGTCCCTGCTGCACCAAAGAATTTCACCTGTTTTTAGGGTTTTATAGCTGGGACTGTCTACTGAGATTTATTTCCAGTGCTATCATATCCAAGGGACAGGCAGAGAGGTAGTTTTGATACAGTACTTAGAGCAGAATCAGGCTGGACAGGGAACAGAAAGAGTTTGGCAATTTCCAATTAGGAAACATACTCTGAAGCCAGAACACAGGGACCCACGGAAGGGATGGCAGCTCAAAGGTATGAAGCAACAATCCCTGACCAGGAAATGGAGAGTACTGTCATACCAAATGAGTTTGGAAAGCAGAAGTCAAGTCCAACCTTCCTATGATGCTTGGGCTGGATCAAAATTGTTTCAGCTAAACGTCCTTTTTTTGAGGAGGAAATATGTTTTCACCATAACCAAAAAGAATCAGATAGTCTCCAGTTCTTCCCCAACTTCTTCCCCCACACCAACCCCAACCAAACCAAAAACAAACTGGACAATAAACCTGAAAACCAAAACTGTGGGGCTGGACATGCTTTCCCCCTTCTCCCAATTCTGGATACTTTCTAGCCACAACATTATGAAAAAACAAATTAGGTTGGCGGGCAGGAAAGGGGCAGTTCAGTGCAAAGTCAAAATATGCAACACCAGCACATACCCAGTAATTTTCAATCAGCTCCATGCAGCATTTTTTTTAACCTGAAAAGCACATGGATCCTGTTCCTAATGCTACCACTCCATGTGCACGCTCTCTTTCATATGCCTGATGAATATGCCTGATGAAGGGTGTTTGTGCCTGAAAGCTTGCAATTAAAGAAATGTTTTTGCAAAAATCTTGTTGGTCTAATAAAAGATATCAACTCTATTATAATGGAGTCCTGATTGCCTCTCTCTCAAGCTTTTCTGCTGCCATCCATCACACTAGTATGTCCCTAATGATCCCTAATTCTCCCCTTCTGAGGTCTAAACTTTTCTTGATGCCTCCATGGATAACATCTTGCCCCCAAAAGAGCAAAAAACCAGTGTGAAAATAAAGCATCAAAAGATGCCAATCAGAAAGGGCCATTGTACTCTTGACCTTGACACTCTCCACCCAATTTCATAACTCAGAGCCCTCTTTTTGCATGGATTGGTCTACTAGCTGCAACTACCTGAATCATCTCTGCCTCTTTACTCCACCCTATTTTCAGCTTCTGGCAAGAATCAGACACATACTCTGCCCTGAGTTGGTTGCAATGATATGATTACCTTGGTAGTGGCCCATAAGGCAGGGACCATCTACAAGTGTACCTCTTTTCCTAGCTCCCCAGGTCTCCCAGGATGTCCCTTTGGCCCTTCATCTCCTGGTTCTCCAGAGCTTCCTTTGACACCTGGATCTCCTAGGAGTCCAACTTCTCCCTAGAAAGGAGGAAAATGCCAGGCATTTAGTATAATCTAGCCAGCACTAGATGCACTCCATACACAGTCTTTCATTATAAATTGTTACCTTCTCATCAAAAGACATATTCTTCTGCATAGGTGTTATATGCTAAAACCCTCTGGGATTCCAAAGCTGTCACACACCTTGCTATAATATGAAGTAACATATCGACGAAAAATCCCAGAAGGAGTGACTGTAACTTGTGGTTTGGGATTTGCAAAAGCTCTTCAAGCACTGAAGTGCCTGACCCCCATTTAGAGTCAAAGGGAATTGGGTACCTAGCTCCCCAGGCACTTCTGCAAACCTAACCCTGCAGTAATGACAGTAACAACAGTGAAATCTCAAGGGCTTGGGAGGTTTTGCTGTTATTCCAAACACTACAAATCTGCAAACTGGCCTTAAAGAACCAGCTTATGCCCACCTTGTGGTGTGACAGCTCCATATGCTGAGTGTGCAAATCTGAAAGTGAAACACATTTGCCTGCATTTGTTGTGGAAGCAGCATGAAAGGGACCTGGTAACATGGGTGGCAGCATTTCTTTTTTAAATGCACTATTATCAAAAAGGGGTGCAGGTCTCCCTTTAAGTTCTATTTTCTGCACCCATTCGATCCACAGATGAAGACAGAGCATAAGGGTCTATGTCTGGCCACAGAAATATGTGCATTCACTTCCACAGAAAGCCCAGTCCCAAGGTGTCCCTGGGGGAGTGCTGTACAGGTGTCGGGCCTGTAAATGTATGTTAAGAATGAGTATTCCCTTCCCAAACCTAGGCAGCCAATGCAGCCTGTTGGTTTCTCCATTCCATGTGTCACTTCGTTAGGCAAGTATTAAACATGACACGAACTTCAGAACTGAGCCTACAGACTGACCTGTTCCCCTTTGACACCGGGCTGACCTTCCACTCCTGGCAGTCCTGGAAGACCCTAGAAACGAAAGAATAGACTAACTCATCAACACTTTAAAGAATTTACACACCCTCTGGCTCTATGCATTGGCCAACAACACACTTGTGACTTAGCAGGGCCAGGACCAGAGAAGGCTGGACCATCCAAGAAGTTCCTCAACAGCTACAGAGAGTGCCCGTGCCAGCTATGCTTTCTTGGGGAAGGTTGCCAAATCCTGTCTGACCCAGATTGTATCTGTCTGAGGCCCTTCCCAAAGCAGGACAAAACACTTGCTTGAAACAATGTGTGCCAACGTGGACCTTCCATTTCAGTTCAGCACAAGCTGTCCCAAGCCTCCTTCTCTCACCAGGGCCCCTGAGAAGGAGTGAAATGGGGATGGGGATCAAGATTTCCTCTAGCACCTAGCATACCTGCTCTCCATCTAGACCACCGATGCCAGCTCCTCCAGGATCTCCTGCTTCACCCTAGAGAAACCAGGACATTCAACCGAAACTAGAATACCATGTGGGAGGACTGACACTGAGGAAGCCCCATCCTCCAAGCTCTGGCAATATCAGTCTCTGAACAGCTACAGTAGGATGCCATATTTTGTCACAGACATGTCAGGAGAGTTCGCAATATTTGACTTCCCACCAGATGCTCAATGCCCTCTTCCCTTCATGTTAAGAGCCCCTTCCTCCAAAGAGAGTGGCACTTTCACTACACAGGATGGGGCAATACAGAAGTTCCCAGCCTGATAAGGTCCCCTCCAGTGGCGAGAAGGAAGAGCAGCTTCTCTTGGGGATTTCGAGGCTGTTGATGCAAGCAAGGAAAATAAGGCGCTCCAGGGTCACAAGCAGGCAGTCTGGGCTCAAAGGTGACTGTGAAGGATGCAGTTCTTTAAAGGAAGGTGGGGATTCTGCATGCTGGCTCGTCTGAGTGTATTGCATGTGGATAAAACAACCAAAACCAAAGGTCTTATGTTTGCAGTGTTAGTGGAGTAAGGCTGGAGGGCCT
>NW_005842392.1:29209-67707 GCF_000455745.1 Alligator sinensis
TTCTGTCTCCATAATCCAATTTTGCCTACTGTGCACCACTTTCCCCTATGCTGTCCACTCACAGAGAATGCCATCTGTTGACTGTGGAAGGAAAGCATCCCAACATGGGAGAAGACACATATGATACAGGCAAAATTCCTGTTCCTCACCCAGTCCCAACGATTTAATTTACTGTTATAAGGGAGAATATGCCACGTCTGTCTGCGTATGGACTTCACTAATAACACGCCAAAAATAGTGTAGGTATTGGCTGGGGATTCCCGCCCAAATTAAATGGATGTAGAGCCAAGTCCCCGTTTCATTTCCTTACCTTCTCTCCTTTCTCGCCCAAAGGTCCCTCAGGTCCAGCTGGACCTTCCCGACCCTGTAAGAGGATGAACTAACTTAGCAAAGACATTCTTATTCAGACTTTCTTCCACTCCCGAAGGTTGCCTATGGGAACAATGACAGAACATGCTGCACAGCCTGCCAGCTAAAAGGAAGAGCCAGGCTCCTGCTTTGGTTTAGGGTCTCATGTATCTACATTCATCACTCTTCAATTTGGGCTCATCCCCCTGGCCTGCTTCTTCTTGTTGCAATCAATTAGGAGGCCTATTAAAAAATATCACTGCCTCATACGGAGCACCCAATACGCCAGATTCATAGATGTTAGGGTCGGAAGGGACCTCAATAGATCATTGAGTCCGACCCCCTGCATAGGCAGGTGCTGGGTTCAGATGACCCCAGCTAGATGCATATCCAACCTCCTCTTGAAGACCCCCAGGGTAGGGGAGAGCACCACCTCCCTTGGGAGCCCGTTCCAGACCTTGGCCACTCGAACTGTGAAGAAGTTCTTCCTAATGTCCAGTCTAAATCTGCTCTCTGCTACCTTGTGGCCATTATTTCTTGTAACCCCTGGGGGCGCCTTGGTGAATAAAACCTCACCGATTCCCTTCTGTGCCCCCGTGATGAACTTATAGGCAGCCACAAAGTCGCCTCTCAACCTTCTCTTGCGGAGGCTGAAGAGGTCCAGGTGCCCCAGTCTCTCCTCATAGGGCTTGGCCTGCAAGCCCTTAACCATATGAGTGGCCCTTCTCTGGACCCTCTCCAGGTTATCCGCATCCCTCTTGAAGTGCGGCGCCCAAGACTGCACGCAGTACTCCAACTGCGGTCTGACCAGCGCCCGATAGAGGGGAAGTATCACCTCCTTGGATCGGAGGAAGACCAAGGTCAGTTGGCAAAGCAAGTGAACACCAAGCTACAAAATTCATGCACTTTCCAGTTATGTCAGAAACCCAAAGGTTAGGTTAGGTTATGTGCCATGATTCAAGCATAAAAAGGTCTCTCAGACAGTGCCGGATTTAAGCTTAAGCTACAGCTTAGGGCCTCAAAATATGAGGGGCCTCTGAATCAGAAAAAAAAAATTGACTCAATATCAAGTTTTATAATAAAAGAGATAATAAAGGAGAAGTAAGTTGGTAAATAAAGGAGATAAAGGAGATATGGGGAAATGAGTCTCTAAATATGGACATTTTCATTCTAATGTGACAAAAATATACATACATTGGATTATTTTTATTGTATGGGGCCTCTTAAACTGGACATAGTTTAGGGCCTCAGCATGTAATAATCCACCACTGCTCTCAGACACCACCCACACTGTAGGCTGAATATTTGGCCTGCAACATCATTAAAGAGTCCAGGGAAGACCCCACAGGGAGTGCACAACATTAGGTCAATGAGTTAAATGCCTTAGTGAGGGAGCCAGTGAGCAAAGGCTGTTTGATAGCATGTGTACCCTGCACAACACAAGGGAGGAAGAATGCTTTGAATCCCCCAGGAAGAACAAGGACCCAGTAAACCCCTACACAGCAAGTGCATTTTCCTTTGTCATCAAACAAACACAGAGTAGTTAAGTCCCGATTAAGTAATGCACAAAAATCAAATGTCATGAGATTTGAGACATCTGACAGGACTGTAAGACAAGACAACATTGACCTCACACACTGGTTGGCTCCAGCTACCTTGAGAAGCTGATACTAAACTGACCAAGATTTTCTAAAGAGACAAGTGACTTGAGAGAACCAACCTGAGAAACCATAAGAAGCGGGCTGCTTGTCAGACACTGCCGAGTGCCCAGCCCCTGGAAATCACGTCCTAGAGAGAGCTCAACATCTCAAGTCACTTTTTAGAATCCAGCCTTTATTCTTGCAGCTGCCAACCCATCTGAGACAGGAACCAATGGCGCCACTAAATCAGTGGTCTCCAACCTTTTTAAGTATGAGATCACCTTTGGCATTTAAAAGCAACCCAAGATCTACCATGTGCTGCTGCTACCCCCTCCCACCCACCCAGCAGGTAAGTCTGTGGGAAGGGAAGGGGGAGGCAAATCGAGGAAGAGGGAGAAAAAATGATTTGGGGGTGCATCTCCCCAGCAAGTAAGTCCCAAATGGAGCAGGTTCCACTCAACTTACCCCTGCTCCTGCCTCTGTGGCACTGTCCCTCAATGCGGGGGCCTCCATCTAGCCCCTGCCACTTCCCTTCCCCACCAGACTGACCTGCTGGGCTGGGACATGCACATGCATGCATGCGGGCACTCAGCCCTCCACCCCAGCCTCAGATCAATTCCAAGAGGCTCTGAGATCTACTGGTGGATCAAGATCCACTGGTTGGTGACCACTGCACTAAAGCATTTTAGCATGCCCAGATGGGAGGTAAAAAGATCACTGTGGCATATGCCCTAAAACTGGGATTTTTTTCTTGGTTCTCTCAAAGCCTTTTCACCAGAAAGTAGTCAGAGAATAGGAAGCAACTAGGTAGCTTCTTTCCTGCAGACCTTTGCATGTCAAGGTTACGTACCCAATCTCACCTTAGCTAGGAAGCTGAGGTAATCAGCAACCAGAAAATCTGTAGCTTTGCAGGCTACAACTATGGCAAAGAAGATACACAGCTGGACAGGAGGAGGAGAAGGCCCTTTCAGGATTTTGGCTTTGATCACAGCTACCACCAGCATGTCTTATGAGGAGAAAGAGCAGTGAAGTAGCAGCTGATGGCATTGTTCTTATGTCATACACCAACCAAAGGAACTGGCATCTGTACTCACCATATAGCCAGCAGGTCCAGCAGCCCCACTAGATCCAGGGAGTCCCATTTCTCCCACCACACCAGGTTTGCCAGGGATGCCATCTGTCCCTTGACTACCTGGAAGCCCCTGTATGGAAGAAGGAACAATTAGGCATTGATAAATACATCCATGGGTTCAGGTGTACCTGACAAACAACACACAGAGCAGCTGGAGATGCCATTCCCAAAGGTCATATGCAACCTCCCAGAACTAAGAAGGTCACGAATAGAGTACGGGCTGGTGGCTCGGGATATGCATCCACTGAAAAGTGGACTGAGACCACCACGTTATTTTGCTGACATGAATAAACATGTCTCTGAACTGGATGGACCTTCTTGTCTCCACTAGTGCTACCCAAGGGCAGTTCTGCATTCACACCCCGATACTTCTTTCACTTACTGGCAATCCTGGAAGCCCTCTAGGACCCGGGTCTCCTAGTCTCCCCTGCAACAAAGATTGTTAATGGCTGAGTGGTAGCAAGTGAAAGGGGGGAGGCAGAGACAATAACAGGGAAAGCTGAGCACCTGGGGCAGTAGCAATGCATGGAGGTAGCAGCAACTTCTGGCTGCCACCATTTTTACCTCCCGTCAATTCCCATCTTGCACAGCAAAAAGCTTCCCTTGGGCCATTCACCAGCCCTGGGTCCCCAAATTTTCAGTTGGAAAATGTGATCCCCCTGCACAGGAGCTGTGGGGGTAGGAGCCATTCACTCAGTGCTATTTGCAATCTCACTGCAGCATTGCCGGCCCCAGCTACCCTATCCCCTTCCCCAAGGCAATGCCTCATGCCCTGCCCTCTCCTCACCCCTGGCAGCCGAGAGGATTTTACTGGTGCTGCACTGGTCCCTCAGCAGGGCCTCACAGTGCAGCACCATTTGAACCAGCAGAATGAGATATTCTGGCTCCCCTTGCAGAGGGCTTGTTTGCACAGGAGGATGAGGATCTCATGCTGAGCTGACACAGCTCAAGTGCTCCCACAGATTAATTGGAACTAATGAATTGCATCTGCTCCAGAATGCAGCCTGGCACTTCTTCCACAGCAACGGCCTCAGGGTGGAGCAGACGAAGAACGTCCCCCTTGCTTTGTCAAAGCCTGTCGCGGGCCAGGGTGGGACCATCATCAATCCCCATTGCCTGGGCAGGGGTGATGAGCCTGGGGAGGGAGTCTGGGACCTGCACGATGCTGCTGCAGCAGGGTGCATGGCCCATTCAGTTGGTTCTCCCCAAGTGCCAGGACTGCCCTGTCAGGGCCCCCTCATGTGCTCTGTGGGAAGTGATGCAAATGCTGCTGCAGCATGGTCCAGGAGCACCTGCTGTGGGGAGCGATGCACCCTGTGCTGTGCAGGGACACTGCTGGAGATGCCCTCACTCTCACTTTGACTGCACCCAGCAGGTCCCAATCCCTGGCCTCTTGCTTTCCCTCAGGGTCATTTCCTCCAGCTCTGCTTCCCTTCAAGAGCTACAGTCCAGAACCGGGGTGCTCATGCAAGCAGGCCAAAGACTGCTCCCACAAATAACTTTCTCTACATTTGCCAAAAAAGTGTCAAGAGTGGCCTTTCTAAAGGGAAACCTGGGAAACCACAGGGATGACTGCAGCTCCCTACTGCCTCCTGACTGGTTTGGGGGCTAGGCTAACTCCAGCACTGAGAGGTTTTCTTCTCCATGAAGCTACAAAAGTGCTCAGTAATGAGGGTAGAGAGCAAAGCCTTGGCCTTGCTGGAGGGCCCTGACTGTGCCCTGGCCTTTCATGCCTGTGTTCACTGAGTGTGCAAAACTGGCCCAATCCTTTCAGCACCTGAAGCTCCTCACCACGTACACAGAGAAGAACAACAAGACAACACATACCTGGAGGCCGGGGGGGCCTCTCGAACCAGGAGGGCCAGGTGGAGCCTGATAGGAAGGAGAGAGGCAGAGAGAACAGCCTTGGTAACTTCACAGATTTCACAGATGTTAGGGCTGGAAGGGACCTCACAAGATCATCAGGTCCAGCCCCCTGCCTAAGGGGCAGGAAGTCTGCTGGGGTCAAATGATCCCAGTAACATAAGCATCCAAGTGTCGCTTAAAAGCATCCAGAGCAGGTGTTTGTGCCACTTCTGGGGAGAGTCTATTCCAGGCACTAAGGACTCGGACAGTAAAGAAGTTTTTTCCTTGTGTCCAGCCTAAAACGGTCTTCCAGGAGTTTGTGACCATTGGACCTTGTCTTCCCTTGGGGTGCCCTGGTGAACAGACGTTCTCCCAGATCCTGATGCACACTCCTGATGTACTTGCAGGCTGCCACCAGATTACCCCTGAGCCTTTGCTTCTCCAGGATGAAAAGCTTGCCTTGGTTCTCCTGAATATTTTTGCACTATGGCTTGTTTAAAGACCTTTCTGCCTCCTATGTACACAGTCCCACAAGAACCATTTAGGCAGCTATTGCACCTAACTCCACACTTCCTATAAACCCCTGATGATGGTGGGGAAAGTTTTCTCACCATACTTTACTGCGCTAATTGATAGCAGATCACTACCACAGCCTACCACTGGAAGCCATGTATCACTTACAGGCTGATTTTTACAGACAGTTAGGGAACAATACTCACTTTGGGTCCAGCTTTTCCTGGAAATCCTGATGGGCCCCGGACTCCAGGCTCTCCCTGTACGAAGAGGTAGAAGGAGGTTTTATCCATTACAATCTGGTAAAGAACCTCTCATGTAAAAGCAACACGGGTAACCACCTCTTGGTAGTCAGCAGAGGAGAATTGATGAGGCTTAAATCGATCCAGGCAGAACGCAGCCTTATCTGCTCAATTCTAGGTGGGAGTTTTATTGGCGCACATATTGGTGGAGACAGAAAGTTGGATTGTGGGTTGAGATTGTAGCATGGCCTCACAGCTATAAATACAAATAAGTATCCTGAACTCATTAGAGAGAGGCCTCAGCCAAAATCCATGTTGTTCAACATCCAACATTTTTAACATGCTTTTTATTATGAGCCAAATGACAACAAAAAAAGATCCCATAGAAATACATATTCCTAATCCAGGGGAAAATCCACATCTAGCTTGGAATGTAATGAGTCAACCCTTGCTCAGGTACTAACACAAACTAATTAATGGAGGCAGCAGGATTTCAGCATGTTCATACTGACTGCTTCCGCCCGACTTTTCTGTTAGATGGTTTTTCTTAACAGGGCTAGCAAGCAGACAGGCTGACTGAGCAACAGCCACTGTTACCTCCCTTGACATCAAACTTTGGTCTCACTCAGGAAAGAAATGCAAAGGGGTGAAAGAACATGTAAGTGATACAAGAGGTAACAGATGCTGGAAGCACAGTAGCGTCTCACTCTACAGAAGCTATTCCCATGCAAAAGCCCCATTCAAGAGCCTCCCTTCTTTTATGTCACACCCTAAACCAGGGTGTCCCTCAAATTAGAAGTTCACTCTCCCTAGAGTGACTGTCAAGCAAATGGCTAACAGCAAGGTCTCAGGAGGTCACCCCTGAGTTCCCACCAATAAATTTTTATGGTCTTACCTTTTCACCCATAGGTCCTGGTTTCCCTCTGTCACCAACAGGTCCTGGGTAGCCCTGGTGGAGAGAAACACGTTAAACTAATTCAGTTATGTCTAATGCACCATATTCACCTTGAGTAGAGGTGGAGGAAGCCAACTGTAGATAGAGCTCACTTCCCAGAAATGACACCATTCATAAAGAAGATAGGAGATAGAAGCCATCATCAACAGTAGAGCATTTACAAAAAACTCTCCCTGCCTTTTTGGTTCTTCTCAAACAAACTTCAACATCCTCCTATAACAAGCATGAGCAACAGAGCATACAAACATAGCAAACATAGCAACAGAGCTCTTCCTTCCAGCTGCACAGCCAGCTACACAGTGCTTAGCTAGCTACTCCCCTTGTCGTGTGTAGGAGAAGCTTACACAACTGGTAATTTAAAAATGGAACAGACCACTGCCCTCCCACACCAACTACTACGTGCCACTCGAGGGGATTGTCTAATACTATGTTGCTGTAGCAGAGAGGGTCTGAGCAAGAGATGGTGTTCATTCAAGCTATCTGGCTAGAGGAAAAGTGGAGATCTTATGACCAATCACTATGGGAAGGGTTTACACAGGCAACCACCCAGCACCAAAGCCTGGGAATCAGGACTGAAAACTACACAAAGTAACTTCATAGTGTCATAGTTGGTAGGGTCGGAAGGGACCTGAGCAGATCATCAAGTCCGACCCCCTGCCATGGCAGGAAAAAGTACTGGGGTCAAACAACCCCAGCAAGGTGTTCGTCTAACCTCCTCTTAAAGACCCCCAGGGTAGAAGACAGCACCACTTCCCTTGGAAGTGGGGGTTTTCCACATACACTGGAGGAAAAGCTCTTTTTTTACTGATGCCACAATACCAGGAACACCATCTGGTCAGCCCCTCAGGACACAAACCATGGTTTGGGACTGGGACAGGAAGGCAGGTGCTCCTTGTATGGAAGCATCGGACCAAGGCTGGAAAAGTGGGCTGACTCGAGCAGCTCTCATTGGCACAACCTCTACCTGGCCAGCGGTTGGCCTGAGAAAAAGTGGTATCAACACACAGCAAATTCCAGGGTGATATCCCAGGAAGCCAAAGGTGTTGGGTAGGATGCTTTCAGAAAACTCCTTCTCGGACTGGTCTTGGATACCAGGCATCTGGACAGCTATTTTTTCTTTCAAGCTCAGCCCTTTTCCATCTCTGGCCCATGTACTGTTATAGATCTGCCTCCTCACTGCCCAGCACCACTGTGCACTGGTAACAGGTGGGCATGGCTATCACTTACATACATGCCGACAGGTCCTTGAGGTCCTTCCAAGCCAGGTTTACCAAGCAGACCCTGCCAAAAAGGAAATTAAAATTCAACAGGCTGCCTGAATGCACAAGGCCAGTCCTGCTGCCAATGCTAGCAGGACAGGAGCAGTATAGTGGATTACAGAGAGGCAGGGTGCAGGGATCTTTCTTACTAAAAACTCAGATAAACAGACATGGTTTAGTCTGAATCCTAAGAGAAACCAAATATTTGATACTCCTCTTGGCTTCAGTAGGGACCAAGAATGCTCTGAATCAGGGATTCATCCTCTAGTCCATGGGCCAAATGCAACCCATGGAGCCATGGCATTTGGCCTGCAGGCCTCTCCAGGGGTTGGGAAATTTAGCAGTGAGTGAGCATTGGCAATTAATATAGCCACTCTCCCCACACTGCCAAATTCCTTAACCCCAAGCTGTGCGCAGCAGGTTGGGGCCAGGCCACGCTGCTCCCCCTCCCTCCTCAGCTGGATCAGGGCTGGACCATGCCTCCTCCCCCCCGCAGCTGGATCAGGGCAGTGTCAAATCCCCTTCTTCCTTCAGAGGGCTGGGTTGGGGCCAGGTGCCCCCCCTCCCCATGGCTGGATGGGGTCCCACCGCAACCACCCCAGGTGCCAGGTCAGGACCACCAGCCAGATCTAACCCACGGATGGACCAACCACTGCCCATTCAGCCCTTCAGCCAAAATGGTTAAGCACCACTGGTGAATGGTTCCTATGAGAAACCACACCTAGACACAAGTCTCTTTGCTTGCAGCAAACACGGGAAAAGAATGAGCACTTCAGGTGCAGAAAGCATGGAGAAGGGAGAAGAGGCTGGGTCACTTTTCTCTGCTGTGAGTCAAGCCAGGCCATTCAGAAACGGCAATTATAGTCTCACAGGGAGCACAGCAGCTAGAATACAAGGCACTTGTTTGCATGTGTTGAGACATGCAGAAAATCCTCAGGCTCAGAGGTGGCGAGAACCTTTGTCCATGCCCTTAGTTATCTGTTGTGTGGCACGCTTCACATCAGAGAGCCCATCTAATCTTCCACTGGCCCCTCTGTGGCACCATGATAATGCTGAAAACTGCCCCAGAGGCCTGCTCTGAGGGAAACACTCAAAAACACATGAAATGAGTGAAATCCAAAGGCTCTTGTTTTTAGAACAAGCCTACAGAAGAGCTACATGGTCCCCCACGTGTGCTCCACTACACGAGTGAAACTCACCCTCAGTCCTGGAGAACCTGGGTCTCCATCAGGTCCTGGTTTTCCTGAAGGACCCTTTAAAGACATTCAGGGATTGGTGTCATTAACAAAAGAGTTACCTTGATGAAGGCATTTTTAAGCCCTGGTATGTGTTGCTCTGATCAGCTAAGAAAGCAATCTAGTCCTTTATAGGTTCCCCCTTATAGATCTAATGCAGATATTTGATTGTGATGCATCCACTTGATCTATGTAGATTGACACTGCAACTCCTGCACAGCATCATTCATCAGCTGTCCAATGCCAGCATCTCAGGGCTGGCACCAGGGAGGATGCAGAGCACCTGGTGCCCGATGCCACAATACAGCAGGACATGAAGTCTCAGATACTCTTTCTGGAGAGAGTGCAAAACAACCACTTTATGTCTAGGAGAAAGAAATAGCTTGGGATCTTGGGGTCTGGCAGCTTGTGCAGCTGAGTGAACAAGCACTGCTGGCTTGCTTATTCTTCCATAATGTGGGTGCACACTACTGGATTCAACCTGAAAGCTGGTGCTTGAATCATACAGAAACAGGGCTAAAAGAGACTGCAGGAGGTCATCAAGTCTGACCTCCTGCTCAGGACAGGATCAACCTTGTCTAAACCATCCCAGCCAAGCATTTGTCTAATTGGCACTGAAAGACTTCCCATCCTCAGGTGCACATGATTATGTGGCTGTCTTGGACAGACATTACAAGATGCAGTACTCCTGCCCCAACATAGCTATTCATGGATTGCTGCTAGCTTTCAGGTTGGTCCAACAACAATTATCA
This sequence comes from Alligator sinensis, assembly GCF_000455745.1. Classification (NCBI taxonomy): domain Eukaryota; kingdom Metazoa; phylum Chordata; order Crocodylia; family Alligatoridae; genus Alligator; species Alligator sinensis. The sequence continues at coordinate 39,131 of NW_005842392.1, forward strand.
TTGCATTTCCTTTCAAGGCAGTGCTGTTGGTTGCTGCTGGCTCTTCAGAAGCATGTAGACATGCTTTACTAAGCTTTACCCTAAATATTCCTAGTGTGCACAATGCAGCAACCTGTTCCCATACATTCTGCTGAGATTTGCACAGTCTAGTTTTCTTTGAGTTACTACAAAAAGCAAGAGCACCACTACAGCCTTACTTGCTGTACAGACACCCAGTCCACCAGCCTTTCCCCATGAAAGATACAATTAAGAGAACAGACCTTCCTCCACATTGCACTCTCTCTTAGCTAGACAAGCCCAGGGATAATATTTTCTATTCTTTCCCATTTGGGGTATGAACCAAGCCTTAATTCAGCCAATGGTGGCTTTTCTGTAGATTTTAATGGGAGTTGTCTCAGGCACTGAAAGAATAAGCTAGAGGTTATGAGAATCCCTACTGAGAGCAACATTGAGTTCAGCCTCATATCTGCTATCCACCGTCCTCCCAGAACACGCAACAAAACAGTGAACTGCCCATTTTGGTGCTGTACTGAATGGACCGCCACCATAGGACACAGGGTTTTCTTACTAGTAATCCAGGAGGTCCGTTGTGCCCTCTGTCACCCTGTAAGCCTAAAAAGCCCTGGGGAGAAGCACAAAGAGTCAAAACATGTGAGATGATGGTTGGGAGAGAAAGTGGAAGCAAATACACATAGGTAGGGCCGGCCACGAGACTGCTGCTGATGTCCCTGTTACACTGGGTGAACTCATAGCCCTGCACCTCGCTGGGTTAGCCTTCTATTAGTGTAGTGGCTGACTCACGCACATTGTCTGTGGATTTCCTGACAGGAGGCTGGCTGTCTTAATTTTGAGGCCTTTTTTTCAGGGGGAAAATGGAACAGAGTGTTCTGAACAAAATCTTGTGATTTTCTGTTCAAAAGCAAGTTTTTACATTCAATTTAAAAAAAATTGCATTCTCTAATGTAAAATAAAGTCATAGTTAGAAGGCAACTGTGTCAACGTGCAACTTTTTGTTCAGCCCAAATATTTTCCATAGTTTTGCTTAGTGAAAACAAATTAGTTTTTTCCTTTTTTTCCCCCCTCCAAATCAAAAACGGTAGATGCCATGGAGGGCATTGAAAAGGGGAAAATCACCCTAGATCTATCCAGTTCAGTGCTGCTCTCCCAGTACAGCATCCATTTCTGCCATTGTTGGAGACTGGGTTGGGCTAGACAGACCACCGGTCTGTCCCAGTAGCACTGTTTATGCTCCTTTTACTCAATTTTAGGCTAGGGAAAACAAAGAATCTCCCACAGGACGGACTCAAAGGACTAGAAAAATTTAAAACATCTGCACACAAGGAATTTTACTCACAGCTGGTCCTTTTCTGCCAGGGCTCCCCACAACACCTGATCCACCCTGCAGGATAAGTCAGGCAGATAATAAGGTCTAGACAATGTCACACAGCTTCTGCCAACTCCCACCCAAGACCACAGCATAAGAACATGGACATACACGGGTCTCCACTTTGCTTGTAGGGCAACACCTTGTTGAAATCCATAGGATTTATGTGGAAACCTGACTCACCTCATTTCTTGCTAAAGGCAAGAATCACAAGCACAGGGTTTCTGGCTCTCACCTCGGCTCCTATTAGATGTTTGTCCACATCAAATCACCACTAGAAAATCTCTGTGTCTCCATGAGGGGTTCAGGACTGGAACTATATGGTCCAGGGGTTCAGGGTATAGGGAAGCAAGGGTTGAGGACTGGTAGGACACAGAACTGGAATATGCATATGTAGGCAGTGAGCTTCAGGGGAAAGCTGTAATGAATCTGCAGAGCTGTACTAGCGAGAGAACTGGGGGCAAAGACACATTTGCAAGTGGGTGAATGATGTGCGTGTGCTAAGTAGTCCCAGCTCAGTGCTGTCCAGCTCATATGATCGTGTCACAGTATCCAGCTGTGACAGTCCACAATGCATTAGGACATTCAGTTCTAGGGACCGACTTGGATCCATCTCCCTTTTTTATAGAAGCATATTTATAAGAGACCCTCCATATTCACTAGCAACAAGAAATATCAGCACCAACTGAGAACTCTGGTTAACGTAACAGGTTGTAATACAGTAGCTTTCACTTGTAGTCTTTCCCAGCCAGCCCAAGAATTACAGTGCGACAGAGAAGGTTTAAGTATATAGTATAGAATGGGAACCTGTGTACCAGGCTTTCCTTCTGGGCCTTCTATTCCAGGAGCGCCTCGTAAGCCCTGTCAAAAAGGTTTATGTTGGATTAGCATCTCAAATGAAACGCACGTGCTTGTATTTTACATGCAGCAAATTTGGACCGTGCAGGATGTATTTAAATAATACAGGAGGAGTTGCCTGCATACACAAAGGAAATGCAGACCTTTTCACAAGAACAATTTAAAGAGATGGGGATGGGAGACCTTTGCATGGGCATACTTGTTTGCCCTCGGGTTGTTCAATCCTGACTACTGGGAAAGGAAACAACTAGCTAACGCAGTTGCCCGTCTTTGCTGTTTTGCAGTCTCTAAATGCGCCTCCCCACTGTTTCTTTGTTTGTTCACCTGTTGCCTACTTCCTACACCCCAGATAGTGAACTCTCTGGGGCAGGGACTGTGTGTGTTTGCCTGTCTAGGGCTTGGTGCAGTCAGACCCTAATCTTCATCCAAGGGCCCTAGATGTCAGTACCTCAGAAATAATCACTTGCACTTGCAAAGTACAAGATTTCCTAGATGTAACAGGACAAGTTTGTGCTCATCATTGCAGCCTGCTTGTTAACACATGTCTTGTCTTCTAATTGCACCCTCACTCAAATGCAACCAGCTTGTAACAGCTCTTTCCCACCTCTGCTGTCAAATACTATAACCAAAAAATAAAAATAGCAGTGGGTGAAAACCTATTTTTACCACTGCGCAGACAAGAATGTTGAATACCTGAAAATATTTTCCTTCCAGTCCCCTTGTGCCCACTTCCATAGCTATTAATTGTAGCTTATTTGTCACATGTAACATGGCTACTAAAAGTTTCACTGAAAGTTACTTGTGTGTGCGCTCTATTTCTTACATTCCCTGATAGCAGGGGAAAGGCTCATTGCATTTTGCTAGTGTTTTTACTAGCTATATAGTACTTGCACAAAAGGATACACATCCTCTATAGTGCCATTCAAGTGGATTCCTTACCACTGACTCTACTACATGAGTCCCCAAGAGGGGAATGTGGCACATTTTCACCCGTGTGCAATATCCAATAGCTGCTGAAAGCCACATTATCTCACAGGATTTACCTGCTACCTGATCTATGCCATGAAAACAAAGAAGTGAAATACAAGCAAGCCCAAACTGCAGCTAGGGTATAATCAGGGTGCCTACTTTTATTGGGAAATAACCAGCAAGTCTGAAGACCTATGTATGGAAATGGGCATGGAGCCTGTATGGTGCCGTGTTCTCATTCAGGTATGCAGTAACTGCTAATCTTAAGTGAAGCCTGTTGAAAAAGCTGCAGTGCAGACCTAAGAGAAAACATGGGTCTGGACCCTGATCTCATTTGTGCTGGTGCAGGTGTATTTCAGTACACTCAGCTCAGCTGCACTCTCATGTGTTCAGGACCAGCAATTCATGTTTCAGGGAGATGTCGAACCCTTCCTTGCTTCTCGACCTGACTTGTATTATTAGGGCAGTTTGTCCAGTGTCTTCATTAAAGCAAACTTAGATGAGTTGTAGACCAAGTACAGGGCTAGCGTTACTTACTGGGGGTCCCGGGACTCCAACAAGCCCACGCTGGCCCATACGCCCCTGTAAAGAAACAAGCATTACACGAAGGCACCTTCCGCTCCTTAAATAAGGCACAACTTGAGTCAGTCCCAATCTAGTATCAGGAAGGAGCTTTAGTAGTAACGTGGGTTAATGGACTTTTACAACCACAGATTCATTTATACCTCAATGAAGGGTCACCTTCTATCTAGGCTTCTCTCTGGTGTGGAATTTCCACTTCACCAGCACTTGAACTGAGTAGTTTATTCACTCCTGGGTACAGAGAGCTGACCACCGCTACCCACATCTTCGCCAGCAGATTGCTGCTATGTGGCTCTGTCTGCTTCTTCTCCTCCTCAAGTATTAAATTCAATGGACTCAAGCACATGCTCACAGTTAAGTATGCTCTTAAGCTTTGTCCTGAATCGGTGCTTTGGCAGAAGGCAGAACCTCATTATATGATCCGTCAGACAGGGGATGCTTTTTGTCCAGGCCAAACAACCTGTGCTGCTCTCATTTGGGATTCACTGAAGGTGTTGGTTTGGATCGTTAAAGACCTAAAAATGCTCCAACATTCACGGACAAATAATAAAAAGCATTGTCACTTACCCTGTGTCCTCTTGGTCCTGCAACGCCCTTTGGGCCATCTGGTCCTCGACTGCCCTAAAATTCACAGGGGACAATTCAGTCACGTCACACCGCTGTGTGTATTTCTAACTTCCCTCTGCCTTTGCTCCCTGACAGATCCAGTGGCAGGCACATCTCTACAATGTTTCAGGAGCCCTTGGCAAAGCCCACTGGAGTCAATGCATTTTTGAGCTTTGGACCAAACTGGAGAGAGAGATTTTGATTTCTCTATTTGAACAATACTGTGATGTGCGTAATGTGCATTGCACTTCAGATAGCAGCTAGAACTTGCATTGCAAACCACGTCAGGTCCCCCCGAGATACTGGATAGAGCAAGCTCTATTTTGACATGGGAGGGGAGTAGGAGAGATTGATTTTTTCCATGCCCACACCACACACAGAGCAAACCCCACGCAACCAGGATGTAGAGTCTTAGATATCCTGGACTTCAAACCTGGAGGTCTCTGCAAGCAGACCCAAACTGGAGGAAGATACTTGACTCCTATGCCAGGATTTTCCCTAGAGAAAGGTACATAATGTGAAGCCCTATTCTAAATCTCTGCGTAAGGTTCAAACACGGGTGCCACATTGGGCAGCAGCCCCACTAACTCCTCCAGCACCTTGCCCTCTGGAGGTCTGTGGATCACTGGCATCCTAGATATACCTGTTATGCCAACTTCCATGAGTCAATGCAGAAAGGCTGTGAGCAAGAGAAAGAGTGGGTGGGGGTGCTGGTACTTTTCCACTTAGCCAGTCAGCTTCACTCTGCAGCTTATAATTCAGCTGGCTCTGCCTTCGCTGAGGAAGGAAGATTTTTTTTTTCTTTTAAGCCATGCACCAGGTGGAGGCAGATTTCATTCTCACAGCTTGAGGCCTGTCAAACAGACTCGCAGACGGGACTGTGGAGATAATTTGTTCTTGGAATCGGGAGAGCATCTTTAGACAGCAAACAAAATATGATCCCAGGCCCTCTTCGGACAGGACAAGCTGGAGGTTCATCAGAGCAAAGTGCCCACACACAGTAGCTACTACTCGTTTGGACAGAATGTGAACCTCAAGGTGGAGGATACTGAAAAAAAGGGAAATTAGCATTTGGCAGAAACAAATGCAATGAACTCTTCAGTGTTTACTGCCCAGCGCTTTCATAACACAGAGATGATTCAGGAAAAACCTGGCACTGAGTAATGTGCCTGAAAGCTGGACTCATGAACTGTCAGGGACCAGCATAATCCTCTTAGGAGTGAGTCAAATGTCAGAGGGAATAAGGCCGTAACAGGACCTTGTACATGAGCATCATCATCATGTTTCCTCTGGGACTGGTGAAAACTGCTGTGCCTGTTCAGTGCCATGGAGTGCCTGAAACTAACCCCTTACAAGGTAAGTCATTCAGAGTGGATACTGGAGTAAAAAGGGCCAAAATGATACACTAGTATTTCCCAGGCTCATAAAAGCTGAGCCTCCTTACAGGAAAATGAAAACTAATCATTGCCTGCAGCCCTGCTTGTGTTGTTAAAGACCTCTGTGCCCTAATGTATACATCTTCCATGCTTCCACACCACCCTCCAAAATAACTCCATTAGCTTCTCTAGGGTCATGCCCCACCGCACTTCAGGGGATCTTGGACATAATCCTTCCTCCTCTTTCTCCTGCACAATGAACAATCAATAAAATAGTTAATGATGCAGATGCTTAACTGTAAAGCTGTCAGCATCGAGTGAGCCCCCACTGGAAAGAGCAAGGCAGCTCACGCTCCTGAGCTACTGCTCAAGCCCTCTGCAAAGTCAAGCAGATGCCTCAGCATCCATAACATATTTTGAAGGTTTTATTTGCACCTGTAGCACCCGGTCACTTGGGATTAAGCTACAGTAACACAAAAGCTTGTCAGCCTAGCTCTACTGATTCCCAGAGCAAACTCAACTGTGGTTGCAAGGCACTGCTATTGCATCTACACAGGGGATGGGTGGATTTCTGGTATAGAAACATTGTAAAAAAGTCAGTCGTCCAGTTGATATCACCCTACCAACCAGCGGTATAAAGAGAGCTGCTTCTATGGGGAAAAACTGAGGTTATGCCTTTGCCTCCACCAGCCAGTCCTTGAAGATCCTTCCCCGTGCAATAACATATCAAAAAGGGGTCAGCAATGTTTTTGGGCAGAGTACCAAAAACAACCGCAACCTCGACTTGCAAGATGTTGGTGTGCCGGGGAGGGTGGTGGGGGAGCTGCAAGGGACCTGATCCCTGTTAAGGCAATGCAGCCCCGGCCCCTTCCCCATTGTCCGCTCCGACATGTGCGTGCCAAGCAAAATGCCTTCATGTGCCATGCTCTGGCACCTGTGCCAGGGGCTGCCTACCCCTCAAATAGATTTATTAAAAAAAAGTATCCTGTGAGGTCAGACATAATACAAAGTTAATGCTAGGTAAAAAAAAGCTTTAACAGAATCTAAGAACAAAGGGAAAGGTCTCCTGGAATATTTGTTCATTTAAACCACCGAACTAAGTACCATTTCATATTAACAAGCAAGATTCCCTTGCTCTCAGCATCAGCAAAGCCAATTGCAGCAAGGGCAGGGAAAACAACTGGATGCATAATGAAATGGCTGAATCTGTGCATGCTTTCTGTGCAAACTGCATGACAGACGGTGAATGCTAACAGACTCATCTGTCCTCCTCTCAACCCAGTTTATGATGTTGTATGTAATACAGGGCATCTGCTTTGTTTTATTATGAGGTGGGAACTGACACACTTCCACAGACAAAGCAGCTCGCTGGGAGGCTATTGACCAAAATGACATATCATAGGAAATGTCTCTACTGCTCAAGCTTCCTCCAAAGAGAGGCTGCAATGCTCCAACCTACAACTGTCATGCCAGCAAACAGGCAACATGGCACCGACATCAGCAATTCACTTTTCTTCCCGTGCCTCAGTTTCCCCATTGACATCCAGCCTGGAGTCTGGAATTCTCCCAGGAGTGTAGGGGAGTTTAGCACAACCACTGCTGAAATTCAGCTGCAGAAGCAAAAGAGCTTAACACGTTCTGACATCCATGGATGAAGGCTGCTAGGCAGAAGGCTTATCCTTGCTACTAAAGAAAGCAGAGGAGAAACAAAAACAAGGCTCAGACTGACCTTTGGTCCTTCACTGCTGTTCTGGCCAGGCAGACCGATCTGTCCTTCCTCCCCCTAGAAGAGCAAAGAAGCAGCATTATGTCAGTAAATCCTTTGGTAACTATTCTGTAATTTATCATAGGGAGTTTACTGCCTGCAAGACAGTGCTTAGATTAGTTGTTACTTGAACTAGATCTAATTGGTGCATGGAGATTTTTCTTTTCTCTCTACGCACCCCCGCAATACAGCTCTCAAGGGACAACCACTTATATTATATTTAAGCAAAAAGAAACCCTCCAGATAAATCCCCCTGCCGGACTAGGTCCCCCTTGCTTTATCACTATGAAGAATGTCTCACATCTCTTGCACATCAAGTGGTGATCAGAGCCCTTGAGAGAATGGGCCTGGGCTTATTTGCTAATTATCCTGGCATAGGGCCCAAGGCAATAACTCAAGAATATTGATGCATGGGGCTGTACACGTATAGTGTGAACAGAAACAGAGCCCCCTGCTCCTCCATGCCTCTGAGGGAAAGACCTGACATGGGAACAGTTTAGCCCTGCATTTATCCAAGGAAGGAATAGAGAAAAAAAACAGAAGTAGGTAACTCCTGGCATCTAAAGGCATCTTGTTTGGCGCACACACCTTGGGGCAGATGGTGGAGAAGAGGCTAGGACTACAGCGCCACAACAAGGATTGGGTGCCTTGCGGCTCCCCTGCCATCTGCCCCTGGCACACCAACATCTTACAAGGCAAGGCTGCAGGTGTTTTTTGACACTCTGCTCAAAAATGCTGCTGACCCCTGGAACAAATCCTCCAGTGTTTCATTTTGTAAAACCATGAACCTAACGAGAGCAAACAAGCTAAGTGGAACCTGCTGATTCATTGCAATCACCTGGTTCATTAATTCAGTCTCCTGGCAACAAAACTGATTCAAGAGGATGCTTAAGAACTGCCCCAGGTGCCCTCTGAGTGGCACACAAAGCCAGGGAGCCTCACTCAGTGGTGAGGGGTTGTCACAGAAAAACACACACAGCTCCTATCTGTAAGTCAGGGTAGTTTCCAGATGGGGTGTGCTGCAAACTAAGCTGAAAAGGGCACTGGGTAGTGAAGAGATAGCGTGTAAGTAATTATTCTCTGTGCAGTGAACAAGGAGGGTTCCTACACTCAGTCTGGATAGCTAATATGCTATCAGGGCCCAATCAGGCATCCACAGTAAGGCACAACCTGCTCCCTCCTGAAAATGAAATGCTGTTTGTTTCAGGGACAGTGGTTTGTCAGGAAGGAAAGTGGGAGGCAGAGAGAAAATAATCCCTACTTCTCTTTCCTTTCCTTGTGTGTTTGGGCCCAACAGAGATCAAATGCTCAGCAAGGATTCAATGGTATGGTAAACACTTCAGCTTTGGTGCAGCCCTGGAGCTCTGCACTGAATCTGCATTGCACGACAGGCATTTTTGAAATCATCTTCCTTCTTGAAACCGCCCCCCCCCCAGCTTGGATCTTTTCCAGTCTTGCAAACTGAGATGGCTTGTACCTGACCAGCATAACAGGCCAGAGACAGGAGACTGATTCCCCTGGCTTACTCTGAGAGGGTGTGAGCATTCACCTCCTTAATTGTTAACGTCATCCCAGTTGCAGCATTTTTCTTTCCAGTGATAGAAAGCCAGAAAAAAGTCCAGAATGGCTCTCAGCTGCAGGATGATGCGCTGGCAGTTTGAAAACAGCCTGAAAGCCTCACAAACAGCACTTGTAGAGCAACCAGCAGATCTGAGCCGCCAAAGACAGCCAGCATACAGACTCATACAAGCCCCACACGATCCAGGGAAAATTGTCTTTAATATCCAGTGGCTGCCTCCCCTTTGGCCAATTTTGCTTAACACAGCAGTGCCAGTGCATCACTTAATTGCCTAGCTAATTTAGAATCAACTAGAGGCAGCAATTGGAAAATTCCAGGGCAATTTGGACCAAGTTACTTGCTAGTACAAACTGGTGCAAATTCCCTCAACTCCCCTGACCCTGCCTGTGTATCCCAACAGAGAATCTAGCTTTAATTTCTACCTGCCCTGTTATCTGATATGGAGGTTGCAGTGCCAACAAAATAGGTAGCCCTCCTTATTATAGTATCTGAGTCCCATTGCTTCTCTCTTGTGTGCATGCAAGTCCCTTAGCATCTCATTTTCAGTTCCCTTGCATTTCTGCCCTGGTAAGATGTCACCCAGTTGGAAGGAAATGATGGCACGGGCTCAAGGTTTTGCCAGCAGCCATCAGGATGGGGAAGGAAACTGTCCATCAGTTCTCTTCTCCACTCCTTCAGGGTTAGGGAAACTTAGGGCAGAGGTAGGGATTAGCCACTAGAAAGTTCACTGTTGTAAAATTTGCCTGGGGTGTAAAACAAGAAAATAGCAACGGCTTCTTTTCTTAGCAGGACAGTGCACAATGATTCACCATTAGAGGGAGCCCTTACATCACACATTTCTCATCAGGGTGTGCCTTAAGAGGCAGGGCTTGGAGCACCAGGATGCTCTGAACTGTAGTGCATGGATATATATGCGTCCATTGCCTGCAAAAGAGGCAGATGTGGAGCAGTGGAGGTGGGCAGAACCCAAAGGGAGTTCTGCTTTCTCCTAGATAAGTGAAGGTGGGGGGAGAGAGACATGGTAAAAGGCAAGAATGATTCCCCACAAGCCAGGAAGCTGTAATAAGGGAATGAGGATTATGGGGGTGGGGAGTCAGCTGGAAAAGGGTGACTGGTGCAGAAAATAAGTAGGAGCTAGGAGGGAGAGAATGCTCAACGCAAGGGAAGTGGGAGGAGGCAGTGGGAGGAGAGACAGCGAGAGGTGATGGGAGGGAAAGAAGCTAAGGAAGTACAGGTTGGATGAATGGACTGTAAGGTGGATAGAAAAATGGCTGGATCGTTGGGCTCAAAGGGTAGCAATCAGTGGCTCAATGTCTAGTTGGCAGCCAGCGTCAAGTGGAGTGCCCCAGGGATCGGTCCTGGGGCCTGTCCTGTTCAATGAATTCATCAACAACCTGGAAGATGGGCTGGAGTGCACTCTCAGCAAGTTTGAAGATGACAGCAAGCTAGGGGGAGTCATACAAATGCTGGAGAGTAGGGCTAGGATTCAGAGAGATCTTGAAAAATTGGAGGATTGGACCAAAAGAAATCTCATGAGATTCAAGAAAGGCAAGTGCAAAGTCCTGCATTTAGGATGGAACAATCCCATGCACTGTTACAGCCTGGGGGCTGACTGACTAAGCAGCAGCATTGCAGACAAGGACCTGGGGGTTACTGTAGACAATGAGCTGAATATGAGCCAACAGTGCCCTTGTTGCCAAAAAGGCTAACAGTATACTGGGCTGCATTGGTAGGAGTGTCACCAGAAGACTGAGGGAAGTGACTATTCTCTTTTATTCAGCACTGGTGAGGCCACAACTGGAGTGCTGTGTCCAGTTTTGGGGCCCCAACTACAGAAAGGACGTGGATAAACTGGAGAGGATTCAGTGGAGGACAATGAAAATAGAGAGGGGGCTGGGGCACATGACTTACGAGGAGAGGCTGAGGAAACTGGGCGTATTTAGTCTGGAAAAGAGACGATTGAGGGGGTGGATTTAATAGCAGCCTGAAGCGGGGTTCAAAAGAGGATGGAGCTGGACTGTTCTCAGCGGTGGGAGACGACAGAACAAGGAGCAATGTTCTCAAGTTGCAGCAAGGGAAGTTTAGGTTGGATATCAGGACAAACTCTCACAAGTAGGGTAGTAAAGCACTGGAACAGGTTATACAGAGAGGTTTTTGAATCTCCATCCTTGGAGGATTTTAAGACCCGGCTAGACAAACCTTTGGCTGGGATGATGTAGTTGGGGCTGGTCCTGCTTTGAGCAGGGGGTTGGACTAGATGTGACCTTCTGAGGTCCCTGCCAACCCTCATTTTCTATGGTTCTAAGGAGTGGTTGAAGGATTCGGGGGACAGGAAGGAGAGAGACATCTGGATGACAGCAGAATTGAAATACAACGGAGATTCCTAACCAGGCAGGGGGCGTGGGATGGACACAAGGGACTAAGGGAGTGGTAGGAAGGAGGAATGGGTGAGGGCAAGCCTGCAGCATTTGAATCTGAAAGTGCAGCGAGGATTTCTGACTGGATCCTTTCTGCTGATCGGTGGCCCCAAAGGCACGTACAGCAGCAGCAGCCTGAACAAGTTCGCATCACCGTGGAGTACAGACTTAGCAGAAGCACACACATAATACAAGGAGGGACTCCTGAATAGACACCCGCCTCAAACACCATCCTCCATGAGTTTCTCAGCTTCCACTCTGTTTCCGTGTGGCATCAGGCCTGCTTGGTGCCTCTGTGCGACTCACACCTGCACTATGACTGCTCATCTCCACAAAGAAAGAGGCATCGAGTCCCAAACACTCTCTCAGTGCAGTATATGGGGGCTAAGGTACAGACCTCATCAACCCCCACCCACTACATTAGACCCAACGGCACATACAGCTGCTGAGAAATGACAGACACAGGACAAGAGACTTCGCCACCCTGCCTCTCTCAGGAAACCAGTGTGAAAAGGGAGAAGGCAATAAAGCAATTCTGAGGGCTTAGGTAAAGACAGAGACAGGAAAATGGATCATCATGCAGATTCATAAGCCATTGACTACAACAGCCAGGGATCATACTCTGTTCTCCAAGGTAAATGTCACGGCGGGCAGAAGATGACGTTTCATGGGTATTTTCTGTTTTATGTAGTGCTGCAGCCATTTTCTCACAGAACATTTAACATCTGGAGAAGCAAAAAATCCTTACATCAGGTCCTTGGAGCCCGGCCAGCCCTCTGGGTCCAGGGAATCCTGGCAAACCAATTTGACCTCGAATTCCTGGGGGGCCTTTTGTCCCCAGCAGTCCTTGTGCCCCCTGGAAACAAAAAGACACGGAGATGTCATGGACAGCCCGCAGGGACTACAATGAAAACAAAGGAGAGAGCGTGCATTGTTATGATTGTTGGTTGTAGCCGTGTTGGTCTAAGGACATAAGCAGACAAGGTTCTCTGAGTAAATGTAACATCTTTTATTAGACCAACGAATTAGTTGGAAAAATTGTTCTTTGCAAGCTTTCAGGTGCAAACACCCTTCTTCAGGCACAGGGTGAGCACACAAAGCAACGGCATACTCTCCCTGAGCCTGAACCGTGTCTGTACCTGAAAGCTTGCAAAAAAACAATTTTTCCAACTATTCCGTTGGCTTAATAAAAGGTATCAAATTTACCCAAAGAACCTTGTCTGCATTGTTAGGAGGCACTTGGGGTGACCTCATCCCAGCTTCTCTCACTCCTCTGTGGTTTCCCGTCCCCCTTCCCTCCCTTCTGGAGAGCCTGTCTTCTTTTACTGCCAGGTCTCTGGCAATGATGAGTTATTCTGGAGGGCAGGTCCAGGTTCCCCAATCAGCTTTTTACACATGGGATTCTGAAGCCTACTGCTTTTAGAGGAAGGCATTTGCTTTGCATGTCATCAGGTAAGCATTAGGTTAGAGCGGGAAATCTTCTCTTATCAAGGGCCCAAGATAGCCTAAATTAGGTTCATGGTGCTCTAGTACCACATCCCACCTCTCTGCCCTCCTAAGCCAGTGGGGAACAGACAGATCATGACTTCTTTCCATCCATCAGGTTCATCTAAATGGAGCCAGGGTAACACAACCCTTTTAGAGGCAAGAAAAACATTGTAAGATATAGGTCGCTAGGCTGGGATCCCTGCTCAGCCATGGATGTCCTGTAGGACTTTGGGTTTGACACTTAATTTCCCCTGTGCCTCCATTCCCCATCTCTACAATAGGGATGAGGCTTCCCTATGTCAGAGGGAAGAGAAATAAAAGCTATTCCTTTTGCTCTGTGAGATGCTAGATTACCTTGCCTCACAGAGGAGGATTTTCTTCTTATCAGTCTCCTCCACAGGGATGATAACATTTATGAGACACAAGAACTTATCCTAGTTCAAAGGGCATTGGGGTAACGGTCTTTAGTGAGTCTAATTATTGGTTATTTATTTTTCACATGCCAGCACAGTATGGTCCAAACCCAAAATGGGGATGTCCCAACCACAAGAACTCTCCCTCTTCATACCAGTGAAATGCAACCAGACCAACATGCTCCAACATAAAACATGAATTCATTTTAATAGCAGGAGAGAATGGGAAGGCCACAGAAATTCCCCTTTTCCAAACTAGTGATGGGATGTACTGTACCTTGTTGCCTTTGGCTCCTATGTCCCCTTTTGCTCCATCTGGACCTCCGCTACCCTGCAATATAACAGTTAAGGTGAAGAGTGACAAAACTAGGATGCTCTTCATGATGGAGCAGCACTGCAATCTGATTTCAGGAGCGGGCACCAGCTATAATTGAGAGTTCATTTCTGGTGGGTCTTTCCATACCTTGGAAGAGAAAACACTGACCAGAAGGCTGCACTGCATTCCATATGCTAAATAATAGTCTGAACTTTAGACCTACTATGGGTTGCTCTTGCAAGATGATGGAGTTTGTGGTTAAGAGCTGAGGCAAAAAAAATCCACTACTTAGATGAGAGAGAAGGATGCTGCACTGTGATTAACAAATATCAAAGTCGCTTCCTATTTGTTTTATGTAGGGCACTCCAATTTTTCATTTGTGAATTTAGGCTACCAGCTTCTACAAGGGTTTTCAGACATCTAAATACCTTTGAGGACACGGACCTTAATTTTCATAAAAAAAACAGACCATCAGCATTGGCTTGGGGGAAATATGAATTGTGTAAATACTGCGGAAACCTCCCAAAAGAGAAACACCTTCCTGAGTTCAATGCCGATACACAGCAAGGCTGTTATACTAGCTCTGGGCTTCACCAAGCCTCAACTGCAAGTTGTGGTCACCTGTGTCAGATTGCATGGAGTCTGTGCCATGTGCAATGGGAGCTAATTGTGACCCCCTACAGGACAGGATATGAATTCAAAGCTCCAAAAGGTCAGTGTCTTGCCCCTCCATGTCAGAGAGCTTCCCCCAAACCACAGTGAGCTGAAATATTCCCCAGACTATAGCCAAGAGCATCTAAGAGTGCTGATGACTACTGTCCTGGCTAAACTTGAACATAAATTGTACTTTCCCCAACACCAAGCATCCTTCCTGTCTAACCATCCTTCTCCCACAAGGAGGGAGACAGGACAGCTGGGTTATATTTCCAAATTCACTATGGGAGATTTTGGGTGAGTCACTACACTTAACTGCATCTATACAACAGGGGTGATATGTCAATATGGGGAACAAGGAGCAGGGGGCAGGGCAGCCAATCTGCTATAACCTCGTGAAATGTCCTTCTTTTCTTTGATGGGTGACTATAATCCAACTCCCAGGTTTTGTGCCATTCTGAGTATATTCAGTGTGTGCAGACTTGGAGTGCAGGTGCTTTTGCCACCCATTAATATACCTGAAACCTACTAACAGTCTGATCTTTCTTAGCAATTTTCCTCATATTGGTTACCACATGAGTTGACTTTTGTCTCCCTCAGGTAACATAGCAAAGTTTCTTCTGTCCCTCCAGATAGCTTTCCTAGCTCAGATCATTTCAAAGGACCACAAAAGTGACTTTCTAGTTTTTCCCCCAAATCGACCCTATTTAAGATTTCAGATGCTGACAAGACTAAGCTCTGATACAGGAGGTTGAGCTTCCAGCAACTCTGTAGCATGTCAAATTGCTCTGACAAGACTTTCTAATATGATCAGAACCAGAATCATGGAGTTTAATTGCATTATGGAGGTGCAGAGACTTACCTGCTCCCCCGAGAGTCCCTTTGGACCTGGCATTCCAATCAACCCCTAAAGAGAGACATCAAGCTAGAGTTAAAAAGGAGCAAGAGATGAAAACACATGCAGACCTTCAAACACTCCCACACTAAAAGGCATGTGGCAGCAAAGGAGCATTTGAACTTCATGATCAATGGGGAAACACCAATCTAATTTGTAGTGTCCTTGTGGCTGATGCCTTAGCAAGGATTTACTCCCCAGGAGGGAGTAGCACCAGGAAACTATTAGCAAAGGGAGCTATCCTTTAACCCAGGCTGACGTTCACATGGCTCTCCCATATCAGATGCCTGTCAAGTTCAAGCTTTGATCCACTGATAAAAGAGATAAGGAGAAACAGAGAGGAAAATGGTTCTCTAAACAGTACCTCACCACCCCCTCAGCTAGGCTAATTCATTAGCAATCCGCAGGAGGCCTTGAAAAATAAAAGTCAGAAAAGTTTTGTTTTTTCCCCCCATTTCTTTCATCAAGTGCACAAGCGAGCGGGTTCCCAGGTACGTGTACTCCGCTGAGCTAACATCTTGGGAAATGTTACAGCCTGGAGCAGGCATATTTGTCTGAGTAACTGAGTGTTTGGGCTAATTTCTGAAAATCAGCACAGCCGGACCATGAGGGTAGGCTAATTCTCTTTATGCAAGAACTTGGTGACCTTTGCATCTCTGGGCCTTGCAATCATTTACAGACCTTAGCCTCATCACACCCTGGAGAGAAAAGCAGCATTATCCCCACCTTACAAAGAAGCAACTGTGAAGCACAATAGTTTAGGGGATGGGTCAAAGGTCACAAAGTCTGTGGATGAACTAGGGATTGAACTAAAAAATTACTCTAAAAATTACTCTCTGCTTTGCGTATTAGGACAGTGGTACAACCTCTGACTGGTGGACCAGATCCAGCTCCTAGAGCCATGTCATCTGGCCCAGAGGGAACTCCATGGATTCTGAGATATAACAGTGGGGGAGAGGGGGCAATGAAAAATGCCACCCCTCCTCCACCCCAAATTTCCAATGTGGCAATGAACACTGCCACCCCTCCTCCACCCCAAATTTCCAATTCCCATGGATCAGATTAAATTGCTTTGTAGGTGGGGCCCAATCCAGTGCACAGGGCTGAGGCCCCACCTAGGCTGGCCCCAGCTAGGCCAGCCAGACTGGGCCCATGGACCAGATCCTACCTGCAGATTGACCTCACTCCACTCATCTGGCCCACAGGGCCAAAAGATTGGGCACCACTGTATTAGAATACACATGTCTGACCAGGCAGTGGATTATGCAAATCCCAAACACTGAGATACAGCTTTAGCTTAGTCCCTGAGAGCAGCCACAAACTACTACTACTACTAGCAAACACTGTCTGATTTGGTGAAAGGTGAGATAGGGAGCAGGCTTTGGGTCAAGTCAGCAGCAAGACCTATTCTGCCACCCTGATAACTGGTACCCTTTAGGAAAGGAAGCACTGAACCAGAATTGCTTGGGAAAGTCAGACAGGGCCACTTCTAGTAACACACCAGTGGAAAGGAGGCATCAGCAAAGACTTGGCCTTTGACTTTCCTCTTGAAATGGGAATGCAAGATGCTGAGTCTCCTCTACCACAGGTGGAGTACCCTGGGAATGTGCAACCTGTCCATGCAATGGGGAAAGCCAGATTGTTTTACTTTGTGTCATCTATGCAGTAGGCAGGAATACACATTGTCTAGAGAGCTCACAGAGGGGTGGCCAAACTCCAGAAAGAAAGGCAAGAATTGGGTCTAAGAGAAAACCTCAGAAGGACGTTCACTCCTTTCACCCCTGTGCAATACATGTCAGGTAACTGCAAGCTGGAAGAATAGAGCATATAGTGCTCATCATGCTCAACTGCTCACCTCTTCAGTAAGCTCTCTCAAAAAAATCAGGTCTGTCTACATTCATGTAAGACTTACCATGGATAGTAAAAAAATCATGGACTAAATATAGACATTGGATTTATGACACATTATAACCTGCCTGACATCGGACTCCCCAAGTACCTCTGTACTATTCATCCCCCGTCTCTCCCTCCACCCAGCCTGTCTCCCACCCATTGACTCCTCAATCTACATCTTCACTGACTGCCTGTCTTGCATGCAGCCCAGCCCAGCCCAGGCCCTGGCTTCTTTACTTTTCATTCCATCCAGGAAGAGCACACACCAGCTGCAGAAACTTCCTTGGCCTGACAAAGGGTTTTTGAACCCGGAAGCTTGCCTAAAAATTTTTTTCCAACTATTTAAGTTGGTCTAATAAAAGATATCAGATTCACCCAAAGAACTTTGTCAGACTTACCATGGGGCCTTCTTGTCCCTGCTCTCCTCTTAGTCCAGGAGGACCAGCTTCTCCCTGCAACAGAACTATGTATATTAAAAAGGCTTAATGAAAAAGCTGTCCTGCTGTTAATTAGTCCACCAAGGTTGACTGTTACTAAGAGGTAACAGGCCTCAACCCCAAGAAATCTAAATTGACTGACAAAATAAAGGGGAAGCTGTGTAGGGTGAGTCAAATACAAAAGAAAAGAAAAAAGAAAGAAAAGGAATTGAAGGGAAGGGAGCACACAAGGCTTCCAAAAGGGCAAGTTCTTTTTTCAATGACAGAAATGTTGTTATATCTTTATATTGCCCACTTTGCAGCCAGGAGTGTTTGGTCTGCTCTAGACTCCCAGGTGCCACACCTCACACAGACAAGGCACAATGCAAGCAGCTACAGGAAAGGAGGTGAGTGGAGAATCCCATATTGAATATGAATAATCGAAGACTTTCATATACACTGTTTGTGTGAATGAGCTTAGCAGTGGTATCCTGTAGGAGCCAAGTGAGGAAGCCCTGTTGCCAATAAGGCAGATCCTTCTGGCAAGTAGCTTCCAAGACCTGCATCTGAACATTTCTGTATTTAGGTGATCCCACCAATACCATCACGCTTTTACTTATGCATGTATGATCACTATTGAACCTTCATGGCAAGCTAGCAGCCCTTAGTCATGCCAGTGATGAAGGCTGAAGGAGACTAAAGATGTCAGGATTGTGCCAGACCACAACTGGGAAAAGGATTGGAGAGTATCTCTTTCTACTCAGGTTAATCTTGGGCTCACCAAACAAAAGGACCAGAATTAAAGTTGAGAAACCCAATCACTATGTAAGGGGATCATGAAATAACCTCTGCACTGTTTGGGGTGTTAATCCTAATGCCCATTACCAGAGTTTCTGACTACTTTCCATGTAAAATCAATAGCAATAGCCATTGCCCCTAATGCCCTCCTCTTTTGTTTCAGGGCAAAAGGTAAGGTCTTCTCAGTAGATATCCTTGGCCTTGGAATTCATTCCCATCAACAAACAAGCTAAGCTCACCGGGCACAAGGGAAGACTCCACTCTCTGTTTAGGCCAGATAGAGTTTGAGAGCCAGCCTGGAGCTCACCCAGCTTAAGATGGAGAAGGCAGGCACATTTTAATTCCTTCAGGGATAAAGATCCATACATTACAGTGATGGGCCCATTATGATGCATGTAGCATCAGCAACCACTACAAGAGATGATTGCAATAGCTGCAGGTTTCTGGCAGCTTGATGAGGAAGAGTATTTTAAGACTTTAAATTAGGAGAAAGGAGGGAGAGAAAAAAAAAGACTCTTACAGGGTCTCCTTTAGGACCAGAGAGGCCTTCTATCCCAACTGGACCCTAGAGACAAAGAAAAAGCAAATAAGAAACAAATACAGGCATGGATACAGACCTAGTTCCTTAAAATTAGACTTTAAATGAAACCACAATCTAAAGGAATCCTGTCCCGCCTCCCTCCACTCAGGGTGGAAGGAGCTGTCATTACAGATCAAGGGCAGCATTTGTTCATGCATCTCAGGCTATTACTTTCACTCCCAAGTCTGTCTGAATGCCATGTACCCTCAGGCCCTGTGCTCAGTAGTTTATACCCGTGAGTAAAGTAGGCTCTTTAGTTGTTTAATCTCATCATCCTTTGCTCCACCCTCCTACAAGCCTCTCAAGACTTCCACACTAGAAGTGTTTCCACTGAGATTTTCTACAAGGGAAATGCTCTCAGGTGATGGCCTTCTCTGAGACAAGGGGTAAGTCAGAGCTATGAAATACGTATAAATATGCTCTTTGCAAATATGGACCTAAGTTTTCCTATAGCCCCTTACAGAAACAGGACATGTCTAGGTGTCCATGTCCACATCAATGACAACAATTTTTCATGTTATCAGTTCATCTTGGATGCTACTTGCTTACATTCAAGTGTTCCTGTGCTCTCACCCCCAACACTGACCCATCTGCCTGGTCTACCACTACTCTCAGGTGTCACTACCTGCCACCGCCATTGTAGGTATGGAAGTCAACTTCTTCTATCAGCCTTTTCCTCTCAATGGATTTCCTTCCACACTACCTCGCTGCAAGTCTTTGAATACCACAAATCTGACCCAGTCCTCAGAAGAAGGTGAAGAGAAGGAGCTGGGCATTGCAACGTGTTCTATTACAGCCCCTTCTGGAGACTGGATAACAATCAGACATCTCTTCATCTTCAATATCATGCCTAATGTCTCAACCTCAAAGATCACTTTTATCTAAAGATGCCAAGTACCTTACAGAGGTGCTAAACCACATTATCAACAATCTTCAGGTGGATTTAGCCTGTTAGTTCTTTGGGGCAGGGACTGCCTCCCAATGTGTTTATATACAGCACCTACCACAATTGGACCCCAGTCCTGGTTGGAGCCTGTAGGCATTACTGGAGTATAAGTAGGAATGGAAACATACCCAATCTTCATGTGAACAGTATGCTTTCTGGCCAAGCTGTCTGGTCTAGAGAAAAGGGCAGTGAGCTGAAAGACCTGGATTTCAATGTTAGTGTCAAAGCTGATTCACTGCATGACTGTGGGCAAGTTGCCTCCCATCTCAGTGACTCATAAACATGGGATGGGTAGGGAAGAAGAGACGAAAGTGTGAAGTGACCTGCCCAATGTCAAACTATAAATCCAGTGGTGGTACTGGAAAGGGAACTCCTCACTCCCAGGTCAGCATCCTCTTCACTGTGGTATGTTGCCTCCCACCTCTACACACTATGGGCACTCCTTTAGACAGCTGTTAACATGGCCTGGATGATTAGGGCCTTCCAAATTCCTGGCAGGGCACAATAGTTAAGGTGAGCAACCCTGTCTCTTAGCAAATCTGATCAGGGGACTCTACATAACGCATAACTTTGAAAATGCCGTGCTGCCTGCAGCAAGATGATACTACCTCCATACAGGAGGTCAACAAAGAAAGTTTTACCTGTGATCCCCTAGGCCCTGGGGGTCCACGTCTCCCTTGCAGACCTTGTGGTCCCTACAGAAAGAGGGCAGGACGATGGCAGGTGACAATCAGCATAACATCACTCAGTTGTATTAAAAACCCTGAAATCCATTTTGGGAGTTTCCAGGAAAGAGGAGGTTTTCATTGGAAAATGACTGAATCTGAAAATTTTCAATATACCAGTTTCAATCAAACTCCCGTCAAGCAAATGTGCTTGGGTCCAAGATGGAATTTCTGCCCAAACCAGGAGAGAGAGAGAGACCACATCTCCTCGCCCCAATTTACCCAGTCAGGGTACTCACCTCAGATATGGGAAACCCAGGTTAAGTCCTGGATCTGTACTGGAGGCATGGATCTCTCTCTATGCATTTTTGGGACAAACTTTGAGAGGCTTCTGTTTTGCCCCAAGGTGAAATATGAAAAATATTTGAAATCCCATCAAGTTTGGGTTAGAGGAAAACTCTTCCCTGCTTAGCTCTAATTCCCACCGTCTGATAAAATCTACAATGCATGTTGCAATCTGGGCATTCAGGAGATGAATAGAAGTGCTCATGGCATGGGCTGAAGTTGCAAATACTGAGATGGGTAGTTAAATGCCATTAACTCTTTGCAACCCACCCTCCAATGCACTTTCTTGGCTACTGATTAGCTCCAACTATGCTGGTGGATTTTGTACTGTGAGTGCAGGGTTTCGTTACTGGGTACACCGCTAAATTCTTTTCACAAAGGCCTCCACAGCAACTGCTTTTGTTACAAGGCAAGATTTTAACTTGGAAGGAGAAATGTTGACAACATACCTTTGGCCCCTGTGGGCCTGGCAAGCCAGAAGGGCCCATTTCTCCCTACAGACAAAGCAAAAATACACAGATTCATACAAGCAGCACAGGAGGCAAAAGAAAGAGAGATATAAAATAGCATAAATCACGCGACTTTTCCTGAGGTTGCCCAATACAGACTCACCTGAGAGCCATTGACTCCTTGTAATCCAACTGGCCCCGGCTGCCCTGGCTCTCCCTACAACAGAGCAGCACAGGTAAATTAATTTCTGAATAATAGTTTCTGAAAATTAGTTTCTGAATAATAATTGTTTCATAGTAGGTTCCCTGACTGTTACTCATCAATGAGTTTCACCCTGAAGAGTCGGGCACTTGCTTAAAGCAATGCTGACTAGAAACTTAGGTGGTCATTTTGTCTAAAACTAATGTCTTCGTCAAACATAAGTTATTAAGCTCCATAATACAGGAGCTATGGGGTGAACACTTCTGTCTTGTGTTAAACAGGAGGCCGGACAGAGGCCCTGTGTGGCCTTAAAACCTATGAATTGAGTGTTCCTGCAGAAAACTAGAGGGGATTTCCATCATTTCCCAGAGCTGAATACAGCTGTAAACCTCTAGAGGACAGGACCACAAGCTTTTTCATGGGATCTCCTTTTTTTTCTGGGTCTGTAGAGTAACCTGGCCCAGTGAGGACTTGGTTTGTGACTAGAGCTCTGCACCACTATAGCAATACAAATAATAAACAATATTTCACATTGACACAAAATAGTAAAAAGCTCAGAGGATCACCACAAGCTTGCATGGCCCATCAGGCCAACAAGGTTCAGACACTAAATCCTATAGCCAACAACTACCAAAGGAGTGATGTGAAACACAGTTTTAACCAAAACTGACACATGCCTGAAGAATGTTTCAAATTCAGTTAAATGCCAGATCTTGATGGAAAAGCACTACCTCCAAATTTTTCCCATCAGCACAGCGTGGGGGTAACCAACAGTCTGCACCTGAGCCAGCCAAGAAATGGCATTCCAGGTACTTCAAAACATGGATTATATCACATTGAAAAATTATTGAGAACTTACCACTGGTCCAGCTGGCCCTGATGAACCTGTTGAGCCAGTTCCTCCCTGGAACAAGATAGAGAGACACCCAAGAGACCAAGACTATTTTTCTAGACTGCTGCTTTGACCATATTACCCCTCTCTTTGTGCCCTTCCACTGGCTCTCCTTCTCCATCACTTCACTCTAAGCTGCTTCTCTTCACACTCAAGGCACTTTGTACCATATCCTACTCTATCTACCAATTCTTATTCTCTGTTGAGTTTCTCCAATTGACCCATGATGCCAGGCTCTGTTTCTCACTCACTGTATTTTCAGACATGCATCTCCATGCTTTCTCCCAAACTGCCCATTGGTTTTGCAAAAAACGTTTGCAAAGCCATGGAGCAGGCCAGATTGACTGGGGTTTCTCTGCCAGCTTTATACTCACAAAAGAAAATTAAGGAAGGAATCCTATTGTGGACACTAGGACATAATAAGGACCGCTGATGCCAGCAGATGAAAAGGGCATGACTATACCAGAATAGCATTCATATCAGGAAAAGCCAGGCATGGGTAACTGGTGCCACCTTAGTTGGGTGGAGCAAGTGCCCCCCCCCGAGACCAGTCACTGACTGGTGGGGGGAGGGCCCCCGTAGCCAATCTCACCAACTGGGGAAGTCCCTGCCGCGGCCAATCACGCTGACCAGGAAGCGGCTGCGGTGCCCCCTGAAGCGGCTGTGGCGCTTCATCCGGCGCTCCCACTCCCCAGCCAGTGCTCGCAGGGAGGGCACTGGTGCTCCCGCCTGCCCCCCCTGCCTGTCACCTAAGCAGGGAGCATGGCCCTCAGGGGGTGCACCAGCGCTCCGTGCACCCCCTACGTGTCGCCACTGAGCCAGGTGTAGCCCAACTTAAAAATACAATAGCAAAGCATGGGCCAAGACAAAGAAATTTAGTTGTTTCTTCAAAGGAAGCATGAGGGTGTTGATATAAAAAGATGAGCTGCATAAATGTCCTGCATTGCATGACTCATTATTCCTTGGGGTGTTTGCACCTCAGGTGGCCTCAGGAAGATCAGGTAGATGTGACTGGGCACATATACATGGGAATCAACTGAGAAAAATGCAAATCACTCACCTGAGGCCCTGGAGGGCCCTGAAATCCTGGTGCACCCTTCACACCCATCATCCCCTAGGAGAGAAAGAGAAATCAACGTACTGAAGAGAAGAGAAGAGTTGCGGTGTCACTCAGCTGCGCTAATTAGTCCTCATGAAGCACCACATTCACACACAGCAATGCTTCCAGGTTGGAAGCAAGCCTGTGTGTAGCTGCATGGCATGCTTGAGGGCCCCAAATATGAACTGGCACAGACCTAATGAAGAATATCTTCCATTCAAAAGTTTGTCTAACTATCCCAAACCATGCATTTGGTCCAATAAAAGACATTACCCACAAAAATCCTTGCCACTTGCCTAATTCCTAGACCATCATGGCTACAACATCACTCTAACACTACCAAAGCCTGATGTGATAAATTTGGCAAGTAGATGTGGCCTGTGAAAGCCTCCTTTCATTTTATATGTTTCAAGCGAAGTGAGAACGCAGAGCAAAACAGGCTGCAGAAACCAGCAAGCAGGTCGGGAGAAGGTTGTGGGGAA
Organism: Alligator sinensis; assembly: GCF_000455745.1. Lineage (NCBI taxonomy): Eukaryota > Metazoa > Chordata > Crocodylia > Alligatoridae > Alligator > Alligator sinensis. The sequence continues at coordinate 63,200 of NW_005842392.1, forward strand.
GAGAACGAAGCGAAGGAAACAATCTTAGTAGATAGCTCAAAAGAGGATAAGCCACTTTCTTGGCTGATTTACCTGAGGTCCAGCTGGTCCCAGAAGGCCATTTTCTCCTTTCACCCCCTGGAACAGCAAATAGTACAAACAGTGACTGAGCAACACAAGAGCAGCTCAATAAACACAAGGCACACAGCAAAAAAGAGGGCTAACCTGGAAGGGATGTCTCCTGCCTGTTGCAGGCTTGAACTGGGCCAGAGAGCTCTGAGCAGTGAGAAAACAGTGCTCACTCTTCTTTGGGTGTTTTCTGAGTCACTCAGTGGCAAAGATATGACCTGCAGCCTTCAAACTCGGGCATGTCTGAGAGACAGTTTACTACCCATCCTTCATATCTGCCCAGCACCTCCTCTGATTTAGGCTCCTTGCAGTGAGAAGTAGCTACAATTCCCCCTTTTCCAGCTTCATCCCCCATTATAGAAATAGAGAAAGATGGGCACTGCAGGTGGGATATGTAGGGAGGACAGTGGTGAGGAAAGCCATGAAGATCCAATAGGGTCTCTATCATGACAATGAGCTTGTTCAGGACATGTGGGATGCACAAACATGAAAATACAAGGCAAGAATCAAGCTTGTGGTCTGCGTGAGAAGGAGATCCAGGGTTGGCTTTGTCTAGGTGAGAAAGGAGCAAAAGCCAATGTCTGTGCAGCATGGCAGTAGGTATGTCAGTCAAGGAGGATGCTGGAAGCTTAGGCTTGAAACAGAGTCAGCACCACAGCAGTTAGCAATACTTCTTGCCCTGATCTAAGCCCCGTGACATCCCCTTTTTATAGCTCAGAACAAATTTACTCACCTTGGCCCCCTTTTCTCCTTTTTCCCCAGGTGGTCCAGGGTCACCCACAAACCCCTGAAACAGGTACATGGAACACATGAAAACCACAGCAGAGCCCCTTGGAGATGATCAGTCCTCTGACTGAGGGCTGGTAGTTTGACGGCAGTAGACAGGACTCAAAGCTGGTCCATGAGAGGACGCAGCTTCTCCCAGCACTAGCAGCTGCAGTGTATTTGAAAACACAAGGCCAGCATAAGCAATGCAATGCCTCATCTGTCAGAAACCACCTGTAAATGTGTGGATATGAGTTTCTAAATAGATGGGTGAGATAGCAGTCGGTGTACTGGACTGGTTTTGCCAGCAACTTCCATAGTTAATGGCCCCTGTGGTTTATGCAAATGGCCCAGAGAAGCATCTCCTATATCTCAGTGCTGCACAAGTGCTACCAAAACCTTCAAACTCTGCTCCTTCCTGATTTTTCTCAGGTACTCACCACCCACAACTGGTTCACATTTTCAGAAGCGATTAGCAGACAGTGTTCACCCACTGTGCTGGGTGCTTAGGAAAATTTGCCTCTGCCGTGGGTGCGGAGCACTTTCAAGAATCTAATCCAGTATCTTTGAGCTATAGCAGTGAAAATCCTTCAAGATAATTAAATAAATAACATTTGCAAGCCCTAGGTAGGAAAACATCACTGCTCTCATACAGCTGGGGACACCAGCTCAAAGAAATTAGTGCCAATGTAGTCAGAAGTCCCTGCTGACTCTGGGTAGCTCATCTTCCATGTGGGGGACCTGAGGCACCTTAAAAGGCCTGATGATCTGAGATGCTGAGCACTGACCTCCAGGAGAAGCCAATGGGCACCAAGAGCATTCAGCACTGGGCATCTCCTGACTGACTCCCACAAGTGGAGACATCCCATATTAAATGACACTTGGGAACATTTTGAGGCCCAAGTGACTGGCCCAGAGGTGTAACAACACAGCTGGATGCCTGGGGCAGCTGCCACACACACGGGCAGCGGTGCCTTCCAGTTGCAGCTATTTTTTATCATACCTCCAAACTAAGTTGGTGCCTGCGTTGCTGCCATGGTTATGCCACTGGACTTGCCCAAGGTGACAAAGTCAGGGGAAGAGATAGGCCATCAATTAGTGCCATGATATAGGATCCCTGCTCACCAACATCACCATGACAATCTGTAACAACTCCTAACAGCTTCTAAGAAGGTCCCTTGTTCTGCTTGAAGCTCCCAAAGGGAGCCCAGCACTGCTCAGATGGGTCCTTCTTGCTTTAAGCATTCACTGCCCTTTGCCCATGAGCTCCAGGGGGCCAGCCAGGGGACACACAAAGGGGGTTCAGGGAAAGAGATACTAAGAAAAGGAGAGAGCCAAGGGGGAGGGATGCAGAGAAACCATCTCAGACCTTGTATTAGAGGTACATTCAATAAATGATGAATATGTGCTTTAATAAAGGGGTAATTGTCTTACAGACTACCAGAGAGCCCAGCAAGTTAATTATAACTGCATCTTCTATACACTCTAGTGATGGGCTTATAGCTTTCTATTACACATGCTACCCCTGTGGGTTATATGCATGTAACATCTCCATCATTTCAAAACCCTTTATAAACACCACTCTTAATGGAGCATGCACTTGAAAACTGTGGAAGACTGCCAGAGGGGAGAGCTGGAAAGGAGGTGGTAACGGACACCAAAATGCCAGCATGAAATAAACACATATGGTCCACGAGCCACGTGCAAACCAACCTCCCTGTATATCCAGGTGCATGCTGTTTCCCTGCCCATCCCAAGCTCACACCTGCAGGCACAGTCAGGCAGGCACATGGGAAAACAAGAGAAACAAGCACCCGAAAGACCACAGAGACTCCGCTTCCAGGGGAGCTTGTTATTTGAACCTGACATCTCCTCTAATGAGAGAGCATGTGGGTGGTGGCAGGGGAAGAGATTAATTCTGGCTTCTACTGAGGCCTGACTCTCATATTCCAGATAAGTAAAATCCCTCAAGAGATTAGCTCTCACCTTCCCTACTGGCCCCAGAGCATTGCAGCGAACTCACCTCCTCTCCTTTTTCTCCAGCTGGCCCCTGGTCACCCTTAAATCCCTGAGGACCCTGTTAACAAGAGAGGAAGAATGGAAGACATGAAAGACAGGCTTATCATGCACTGAACACGTCTGACACACCCTGTGTGGCAGAACAAGGCAGCAACTCACAGACTGCTGCGGCTACACTCACGGGACCCAATTAAGCCTGCTGCAAGCAGGTGCAACATGCTGACTCTCCCATGTTTGTCTCACTCACAGAAGCCAAGGGCCAATTTTATGAGCCCAATGCTTTCTCCACACTGCAGTCACAACAGCCCAACTGCTCTGAATTCAAAGGCCTTGCAATCAGTCAGCAGTGAGAAAAGCTGAGCTGCGCTTTTTATCTGTAGGTGGTTTATATCTAAGGACTAAGTGCCTGAAAGCTTAGCCTACAATACACTTGAAAGCAGTGCCTCCATGCACAAAAATCATTTAGCTCAGAAGGAGCCCTTGCAATGCCTGCTGATGCTGCACAAGTTTTAGGGAGCCCTCAGTCTGAGCCTTCTCCATATCCCTAGTACTTTATTACCCCCTTCCTCTATGTGTCTGGGCCTTTATACTGTGCATACCACCTGGTATCTCCCCTGCTGTGAGTTTCTAATGAGGCTCACACTTCAGAAAGTCACAACCAAGTCACGCTTTTACATTGATGCCGTTCCAGTTACAACCCAGAGAACCTGTTTGCAATATAATTGAATGATACAGCTGTCCTATTTGGCTTGAATGAGTAACCAAATATTTTGAACCGTGGGGGCTGTTTTTATTAGGTGACACTGAGCCTAGAGTCAGGCATTTCTTGGGTAAAATCCTGTTTACAAAGAACGTGTGCAAGCTCTGCTGGCATCTTTTGTTTCCTCAAACACCATGAGAATAGCAGGAGACAAGGTCCCTAGTCAACAATTCCATGTTGCTCTCCATCAACCCTCTGCCCAAAAGTAGCTACCTTCTGGTTTCCTCCCTGCGCAGCACCAAAAGCAACCCACTGTCCACCTTCTTGGTGGCGCTCTGCTTCTCACAAGCAGAATGATGCAAGTCCAAACAATCCCCCCTTTTCTGCTTTCCCTGAACAATGCCACATTTAAGAGCCGTCTCATTTGGGCTGAGCCTAAATATATTCTTGAATTAACGCAGAACCTCAACATGCCCCCCGCCAATAAACCTCCAAAAGGTATAAGTAGGGATCTTACTGTGCTCATATGGAGCTGCCAGAATCCTACAATTTTATATCTTTCTCCTTTTCATCTCCTACAAGACCCTAACTCATAGGTCATACACTTCTGTCTGAGGACATGCCACACTTTGCATATGGCTAGCTAAGGGCAGGGCTGTCAACTCATATAACTGATAAGCTCCACAGAAAAAGCCAGCAGAGTTTGTTAACTAGACAAATACATGAAATACAGTTTCTCTCTCATATTTTTCCTGTATCCCTCCTAGGAAACGAAGTACAAAAGCCCCTGGATACTATGCAGTGGTAAGCTCAAGCCGTCAATACCGGAGAAATTCCCAGAGTGAGTTCAGGACATTCCAGCAATACCAGTTCTGGCCTGTTGTGCAAGAGAAAAAGCATTTTTATTTCTCTTTCC
>NW_005842392.1:67717-81592 GCF_000455745.1 Alligator sinensis
GCCTACAAGCCTCTCCTAGCTGCTCTGTCAATGGTTGATAGGCTGGGGATCCTTTGATGAAGGAAGGCTAAGCAGTCTTTGCTTCCTGGCTGGACAGACACCTCCAGCTGGGACACTGGGGCAGCCACTTTACCTCTTGGCTGCAAAGATCTCTTATTAAGCAAGCAGTTAGTCCACAACTCTCAGCAGCTGCTGACTACAATGCGCTGACTCTTGCTGCCTTCTCAGTCCATTTGTGCTAGGTGTTTTTGCATCTAATTGCTCCTCATGAATAACAGACTCATCCTCTCACCACAAGGCCATGTTCTCACCTGTTCTCCCGGTAATCCGTATGGACCAGGCTTTCCATCCATGCCAGAAAGCCCATCTGAACCAGGGTAACCAGCCCTTCCTAGAAATCCCTGGAGTCCAGGCTCCCCCTGCAGAGAAAGAAGCAGGTGAATCAATGAGAGGAGACAGAGGAATGTTTCAAGTGAAGTGGTATAGTTCCACTTGGTCATTCAGTGCTACCCTGGGACTTAGCAATAAGATCTGTGCGTGAATGGAGGAAATCAGCTGCATCCAGGGAGTCAAAGAAGTTTTATTTCCACTACATGCATGGTTAAGAATGAAGGGACAGAAGAGATTAGGAAATAGGGATGGAGTAGAAAGGTTAACAAGAATGCAAATCATTATAAAGCCCATAAGCCAAATGCTGAGATTTCCCTGTCTTTTTGTACAATGGAGATGGAAAAGCCCTGCACACTACCATATGCGGTGACAGATTTCAGCATTTGCACAGTGATGATGATGAAACAAATGTTGCCACACATTCATATGTCAGAAGCATAAAGGTCAGAAAGCCAGCAACAGGTAGACTGCTCAATGCCAATAAGACCTTGGGCATCCGAATGAGGGCCATAAGGCCATTCATAGATGATGAGGTCAGTCATCTGAGTTTGAGCAGCACAGCTGCAGCCAGCGTCATTGGAGAGGCCCCAAGAATGGATTCACCTTAAACCATCCAGCATCTGTTCTGAGAGGGTTAAGAGCAGTCCAGGCCCTGCGGGGCAGCTGCCAGCCTGAGACATGTAAGCTGGTATTGGGAATGAAGTTCTGTAGCTGCAGTTCTTGTGCAGCATATTGTCTGCTCCACTGATGGGAGGTCCATGCTGTAGGTGACATGCCATCTGCAGATCTGATGAGCTTATTGGCCTGAGTGGAGAACAGGCTCTGAGACTTTAGGTGGTAGTTGATTTTCTGGCTTGTGGCTACTAGGCTGGAGTACAAAGAATGGAGGCCTAGGGCCTTGGTAGTAGCTTGTCTCCAGATGTCAGGGAGAGGACTGGCAAGCAGTCAACTGGAGTTGGCATAGGCATCTGGTGATGGTCCTCATGATGCTGTTAAGGCTGGAGTCCATTAACTTAGTGTGTGTATTCCAACCCCACACTGGTGCACAGCACTCAGCAGGAGCATACGCAAGTGCCAAAGCGGTGGTGCAAAGTGTTTGGAAACTTGCACCCAGGTGGTGCCAGCAAGGTGCTTGCACAGTGCTTCTATCCATTAGCCAGTGAGAGAACTTTAAAATACACAGGAGTCCACAGTCCCTCTCAAAACTGATATATTAAACCAAAAAAGCAGAAGCCACATGATAAAAAAAAGAAGTAGAAATACATTAGAAGAAGGTCAAGCAAAAGCCTTGCACATCTGTTTCTGATCCCAGGCACTGAACTTAGAGGCTCTCCAATACATGCAGCACTCTATACAGACTCTCTGACCTTGTTTCTGTTAACTAGATATAGACAACTAAAAGGATTTTACAGTTGGCTGGAAAACCTGGAGAAAAAAAAATAGGTCAAGCCAAAATTAGGTTTTTTTCCCCCACATTTTTTAAGGAATTGCAAATCAAAGCAAAACATTTGGTCTTGCCCAAAACAAAATGTTTCACTTTGATCTTGAATGCTTTTTAAAAATGTGATATTTTTAAAAATAAAATCACGGGCAAATTTTGAAACAGGAAAACTTTCCTTTTAAAAACGTGAAATGCATCACATAGAAAATGATAACATCTCAGTTTCTTCAGATTCTACCCTTCCCCAAAACAATGAATTCAGTACAATTGATATGAAATTGGGAAACATCTTGCTGCTGCTAAATTTGCTCTTCTCACTGAAAGAAGGTCTGGTTGAAACATTTTATTCAATGCTGCTTTTAAATGTTGATTCTGGGGTGCAATGAGTGTTATTTCTATTTTGGTGGCTCAAGGAAGGCCTCAGCGGAAATCACTGAGCTGTACACATAACACATAGAAGTGCAGCACTGACCTAGCTCCAAAGACCTGGAACCCAAATAGACAAGAGAGATATGGGGTAGTGAGAAGAAATGGAGGCAGGAGTGAAATGATTTGCTCAATAGTGGGGCACGGAAAAAAATGGATGTCTCCTGACTGAGTCTAGGGCTCTGTCCAGTGGATCTTATTGCATCTTAGAATAATATCATCAAAACCAAAGAAATGTTACAAGCAGAAGCAATAAAAACCAATGGTCCCCAGGTCTGGTTGTGATTCTGCTATTGGTTTGTATGACTCTGTATGGTCTATTTGAGCATAAAGGATATGAGTTGTAACAGCCCCCAGCTAGAAAGGCCTGACTCTTAAGCTTCAGCTGTAGCAGCCGAGGCCTTTAGCTTTGGAGGTCCCTGGTCCAGCTCCCCATGTGCTGGACAGAAGGGGAGGGGGTGTCACTTGGAATGAAAAGTTAGAACGAGAACAAGCTGTTCAGCTTCCATGAAAAAAATCAGACATGTGACACCAGCTCTGAAGACGGACAAAAAAAAATGCTGCAAGCAAGGACAGCAAAAGAGCAGCAGGAAAGATGAGAGACGTCACCAATGAGTTTGCTTTGGGTCATTTGGGCACCCGTCATTATTAAACTTTGACAGTCAAAACTGAGCTGGAGCCAGACTGCTCAGCCCATTCGCTGCCGGCACTGCAGTGTTTTGGCTGTAGTGCAGGCTGCATCTCTCAGAGGTCAGCTCAACAGCTCCACTACCTCACCACCTGGAGCAGCTGGCCCAGTGCCAGCCTACCTACCACTCCTTATCAACATCTTCAAGGTCCCTCTGACAAGGAACCTGTGAACTAATAACAGGCAAAACGAAAAACAGGCCCAGTCTGAACCAAACCCAAGCTTTTCCAGGTTCTGATGTATGTGGGCAAGTGTCCACCCTCATCCCCAACCACAAGCAGATAAACGCAAGGATCCTTAACTCAAGCAAGCCTGAGATCCCTCTGGGCATGTCTGCATGGCTTCCTTCCTGACCCTGGGTTTGCTGCTGACAAAATAAAGTCCTGTTCACTGGTCCCAATCTGGTGGCAATTGACAGAGTAGATAGTTCAGGAGTGGCCCCAAGTGCCCCATCCCAATGCTGCTCTCAGGCTTTCCAAGACAGACGAACTGCACGAGGCCCTGGGATGTGTACCCAGGGCTGCTCCGAGTCATCTGCTCAGCCTAGCTGCTGGCCTGTGGTGCATCCAGGGAAAGTGAGGCGGTTGGAGAGGAAGCCATATAGAGATGTCTTCTTGTTCCAACACAGTTAATGCTCTGAACCCTGCATATAGAAGAAGGGCTGGAACACGTGGTAGACACACTGCACCCAGCACAGAAGGCACAGAGAAGAGAGGTGTGTATAGGCAGCGGAAAAAGAGCAGGAGGGAGTGTGTAGAGAGGAGAATGGAGATTCTCTTTTGTTGTAATTTGGATTTCAAGATGTAAGGGTCAAGTTCTAGTGTAGACATATGCCCTGTTGAACAGCCCATCGCTAACACACATTTGGGGTGTTTCACAGAATCACAGAAAATGAGGGTTGGAAGGGACCTCAGGAGGTCATCTACTCAAAACAGGACCAGCCCCAATTAGATCATACCAGCCAAAGCTTTGTGTAGCTGGGTCTTACAAACCTCCAAGGATGGAGATGCCAATACCTGTCAGGGCAACCTGTTCCAGTGTTTTACTACCCTCCTAGTAAGAAGATTCTTCCCAAAATCTAACCTAAACTTCTCTTGCTGCAACTTCAGACCATTGCTCCTTGTTCTGTCATCTGCCACTACTGAAAACAGTCTAGCTCCATCCTCTTAAGAAAGTCCCTTCAGGTGGATAAATTGGAGAGTGAAGGACTGCTATTAAATCCCCCCCTCAGTTTTTTCTTCACTAGACTAAATAAGCCCAGTTCCCTCAGCCTGTCTTCATAAGTGCCCCCCACCCCCTCACCATTTTTGTTGCCCTCCACTGGACTCTCTGCAATTTGTCCACATCCTTTCTGTAGTGGGCGGGGGGTGGGGCTCAAAACTGGACACAGTACTCCAGATGTGGCCTCACCAGTGCTGAATAGAGGGAAATAATCACTTTCCTTGACCTGCTGGCAACACACCTCCCAATGCAGCCCAGTATGCCATTAGCCTTCTTGGTAGCTAGGGCACACTGCTGGCTCATTTTTAGCTTATTGTCCACTGTAACCCACAGGTCCTTTTCTGCAGAGCTGCTGCCCAGCCAGTCAGCCCCAAACATGTACTGATGCATGGGATTGTTCTGTCCTAAGTCCAGGACTTTGCACTTGTCCTTAATGAACTTCATGAGATTTCTTTTGGCCCAATCCTCCAATATGCCTAGGTCACTCTGAATCCTAGCCCTACCCTCCAGCGTATCTACTACTCCCTCCCAGCTTAGTGTCATCTGCAAACTTGCTGAGGGTGCACTCTATGCTGTCATCCATGTTTTTGAGGAAGATATTGAACAAAATCAGTCCCAGGACCGACCCCTGGGGCACTCCATTTGATACCGGCTGCCAACTACACATTGAGCCATTGATTACTATTCTCTGAGCCCAGTGCTCCAGCCAGTTTTCTATCCACCTGACAATGCATTCATCCAGCCTATACTTCCTTAGCTTGCCTGAGAGAATGCTGTGGGAGACCACATCAAAAGCCTTGCTAAAATCAAGATATACCGCATCCACTGGTCTCCCCACGTCCACAGAACCAATCATCTAATCACAGAAGGCAATCAGGTTGGTCAGGCATGATTTGCCCTCGGTGAATCCACGCTGACTGCTCCAAATCAGCTTCTTCTCCTCCAAGTGCTTAGAAATGGATTCCTTGAGGATCTTCTCCATGAATTTTCCAGGGACTGAGGTAAGGCTGACTGGTCTGTAGTTTCCTGGATCCTCCTTTTTCTCTTTCTTAAATATGGGCACTATGTTTGCCCTTTTCCAATCATCCAGGACCTCTCTTGATTGCCATGAGTTTTCAAAGATGATGGCCAGTGGCTCTGCAATCTTATCAGGCAACTCCCTCAGAAAAGAAGTTCTTTATGGCCTTGCATTGTGGTACCACCTTGAAGTCCAAGCGACGGGCCAAGTTTCTGCTGTGTTAGGGGTATACAAACAGAACAGAAAGAGCAACCCCACTCTGGAAAGCATGCAGGGTATGAGTACGGATAAGTACCTGTACAACTATATACAAACACAGCAGCACTGTTTCCCACTAGTGCTGTCCAGTACTGACTACTGGAGCCTTGGGTTAGCAACAGGATTCTGCCCTTTAGAATTGCAGAGCCAAAAGATGTGGGCACAGGGCAGGATCATTATGAAGTAATATGCCCCAAATTTTGCTCCACGGTAACATTTACTCTGTCATAAGTAACAGATGTACAATCAGCTCCCCAGCCAAGCTGCCCAAACCAAGCACTGTTACAGCACCTGCTACTAGATGGCAGGGAAAGGTGTTTGAATTAAGCAAAAGGTTTCCCTGAGATGACATTGGCTTGAGAAGCAGGCACATGACTGGTGTGCCACTATAATTTACTTTGGTCTCTAGTTACACACATACCAAGGGGGACCTTTGCCCCACAGTGGAGTGACTTTCACCCAAAAAAAGACTGTACATCATGCACTGTCTCCACTTTTACCGCAGAGTCAACATACTGTGTGTCCGCATGTAAAGATCAGTCCGATAGCAACATGTTAGAGATGGTCAGTGTACAAGATTTTATTCCCCAGGGCACTAATCCACTGCCAGAGGTTGGGAATATTGCTGAACTCCCCAAAACCAATGGAAGTGCTGCTGGGAGGAGGGCAAGGGAATTCAGGATTAGTCCCATGTAGTCAGACCTGACTGAGGCTTCCTCGGTCTGTTGAGCCTAGGGCCTCCGGAAAATAATCATGTGTCTCTGGGAAGTGACGAAGAACAGGTCTTTTCTACATGTGTGGCACACAACACCATATAGTCCCTGTGTGCGTGGGGAGAGCAGATTGAAAGATAGAGGACTCAGAAATAAAGACGGCAGCTGAGAAGGTGAGGCCAGTACAAAACAAAGCAGCTTATTCAAATCTCTGCAATCTAAAGCTTAGCTTCCCTTTGAAATCTCTGCGACTCAAAACTTAGCTCCCCTTGCAAAGCTGGGTCTTGTTCAGAGACAGCCAGTGCTGGGAGCTTACTCTTACCCCCTTCCCCTCCCTAGGATATAGACCTGTTTCCAAAATACATCAGGGACACAGCTGCACTGTGAGAGAGAGGCGGAGGGGAAGGTTCCTTTTCATTTCTGCACTAATCCCTCCATGAATTGCTGACCCCACTTGCAAATCCTGTTTACACAAATGGGTGAATAACTTTTGGTGCCTTTTGATTAAGTTACACTGACAGACACAAATGTTTATATTCTGCTTCCTTAGCATGAGCGGTGAAACCTTCCAGATGTTGTCAGCTGGTAATACATGCTGCCACAACACCGTGTGTATCACTACTGTATTCCCCAACACTGCCCTCCTCTCTTCTCCTGAAACAGGAGACATCTTGAGGCAGGCTGCATGCATGGTCTGTACATTGCCACAAAGAGATTTCTGATTTTCCATTCCAACAGCGGCTGGTCACTTCGTTAGAGCCCTTTCTTCACCAGCCCAAATGGGCCAAGGCATTAAATATCTTTGCTCATTTCTTCCAGCCTGTCTCTCAAAAGCTAGTGCAAGGAGCAGCTCCTTTGCTAGGGCTTGGAATGATAAAGCTGTGACAACACACTTCGGTAAGGGCTTAAAAAGAGACGAAGCCGCCTTTTCTGCTATCTAATCTCACATTGCAAAAGGCTTTGGCGATGTCTCTGTGCTCCTTGTCTGGGTGCCTCTGTGGGCTGAACTGAGTTTTTGCACAGCTGCTAGCAGCACCATGGAGATTCAAGAAAAACAAATTCAGCTCACTCTTTTCCCTGCACTGACTCTAACTGTCAGGGATCAGTACTGCAAATAGTGACCACCCTAATGTTTGCAAGCACAAGTGGGTTTAGTAGTTCAGATCCATCAAATTTCACAGGGTTTATCTGAGCAAAATCTTGATAGCGTTCCCCTGCCAGCCAATCTCATGCTCCTTTTGCTTTGGGCTCGACATTTGCAAGCCCAAGAGACGCCAGCTTTGTCTGGACACCTCTTTCAGACTCAGAGATCACATTTAGGGCTTAGCTGTGGGACGTCAGCTTTGTGCTCCATTTGTGCACTGGTTGTACTGGAGACAGGCTGAGCTCCCTGTTGATCTCCACGGTGGTCTGAAACACAGTCAGTAAGTCCTGACTCAGTAAGTGAAACTCAGCAATGCAAAAGAAATTAGGACAAGCACCACATTAAAATATATCTAGAGGCCTGCTCCTCCTCATGGCTCTGTATGGACAATCTGCTAACAATTTAAATTGACGTTCACCAAGATTAGAATACATCTCCCTCCTCTCTATCCTACATACACTTAGGCTGGAGGAGATACCTCATCTCCAAAGCAGAAGCAAAAGGAAGGGAAGACTGATTCCTTTGAGAGAAGAGGAGATGGAATATGAGTGAAAAAAGGGTATGAGGAAGCAAAGCCCCTTCCCACAAGGCATGTGAGGGGTGGGTTGGATGGTGTCACTGGAAATGCTGGTGGCAGAGACTGCAAAGGATAGGGAGAGCTCTGGAGATAAGAACAGGGGAGTCATAATTACCCTCTTAGACATATTGCCAGAAAGCAGCAATGAGTTCAGGGAAAAAGTCTGGTCCATATGAACACAAAAACTGGATTTGTAGCAGTTGAGACAAATGGGTGTATTGGAGGAGGCAGGTCATTGGGAGAAGGAAGTGAAGACTACACAGGAGAAGGTGAATCGGAAGCAGTTGAGGAGTGGTGAGAGGAAAAGTCACTTAGAGAACAGTATTGCTAACTCAGAAAAGACCAGTCCCCTTTACACAAAGCAGGTACACATTAAATAAGATGGTGGTGGGGAGGAAGGGAGAGGGTTGAAATTCAAGGTGCCTAGGAGACTCACACACCCAGCTCCCTTCCATCTGAATGCATATCAGACATCCAAATCTTAGACCGTTTAGAAACTTTCAGCTGAGATCTGTGGAGTGGGCCACACATATGGGTCTGCTACACAGGTTAAGGTCTCAGATCCATGAATGGACTGTGTCTTGTAGATATCTCTAACATATACATTTATAGAGACCCCTAAGAAGATCCCAAAACTCCAGTGGCTGTAGTGTGAGCTGCATATGTTCAGCACCTCTGAATAGGGTCCTTTGTACAGAGGAGCCTGACACCAGAATGCGTCCTACTGCCCTACAGTTTGCAATCTCCTGGACGTGGAGCATGCCAACACAAACTCATGCCTGTAGATTTATGAAGCCTGCACTTACCACATACCCCAGCTGGCCTTTTTCACCTGGCTCCCCAGGATATCCGGGTGGACCCTACACACACACAGGTGAAATCAATGCAAGTTAGCCTTTCCCCCACCAAGCCTGGATCACGTTGCAGTATTTACCGTGCTGAAAGAATGTTGGGCCTTTCAGCCTCATTTAAAGATACCATTACAGGGTAAACAATGAACAATACACAAAGGTACCATTGGAAACCTCAGTCAAAGGCTTCATGACAGAGTGATCTGCATCAAAGCTCTCTGCATGTTCTACAGAGACAGCCCTTGCTTTGCTATTCTGCCAGTGTTCACCTACTTTATGACAAGGACACCATCCAGTACGCCGGCGGGGACAAGAGGTTAAAAGCTTCCCTCTACTGCTAATAATACTTTCAGGAAGCTAGTATATAAAATGCCTCTTCCCCAATTTTGTCCTGTTTCATTTCACTGGCAGAAGTTGCCTCTTGTGTAGTCTCAATCTGCTTCCCTATCGCTATTTCTAATTCAAGTTGATTTGAAAGCACTTATCTTGCTTTCCTGTCTGTGTGCTGGCATTATCAGATAGGTCAACAACCTTTGGGGTATTACCTGCTAATTGCAGCCACAGAGTCAGCACAAAGACTGGTTGTGTAGGACCTATATCATTATGGCTTTTCTTTTTTTTAGATGGCTATAAAAACATTTATGCAAATTAGTTTATGCAAACCAATTTATGCAAACCAACCAGATAGGGGAATCAAATTTGAGGCCTAAATTGTTCAAGCAGTTTCTAAACAATGCCTTAAAAAGTTTATACAGTGAAAGCAGAAACATCTGAGGGGACATTTATGAGGACTCAGCTGGCTTAGGAAAATGTGAAAGGATTTTCCCCCACTCTTACTTACTGTCAATCCTGGCTTTCCTGGATGTCCTGGGGGTCCAGGAGGTCCTGGCTGTCTCTGGATTTAAAACAAAATAGGTAGTAAAATATGTGCAGGTATCAAACTATCTGGAAAGAAAGAATCACACGGATGAAATCTGAAAGTTTTTTTTGGAGGATTTATGACATATGACCTGTGTTTTTGTGGTAGAATCATGGAAAATGGGTCTGGAAGGGACCTCCATGGGGTTATCTAATTCAACCCCCTACTCATGAAAGGATAATTTCTGTTTAAACCATTCCAGCTCAAGTATTTGTCCAATCTGTACATAAACACTTCCAGGAATGGAGATGCCATAGAGCCTCCCTAGGTAATCTAGTCCAGTGCTTAATTTTCCTCATAGATAGAAAGTTCTTCCTAATACCCAACTAAATTTCCAATACTGAAATTACAAACCATTACTTATTGTCCTGTCCCCTGAAGACAGGCAGAATATCTTATCACCATCCTCTTTATAATTTTCTGTTCAAATCCTGCCCCTCTCCATCCCCATCCCCATAGATCCTGTTACAGGATCATTGATTGAAATATATCCCAAAATGTTTTGAAGGCACCTACAGAATTATATACAGGTTAATAGAATATGCTTTTGAATTTCTCACTTCTATTAATATAACCCATGCTAACCCACTAAGTTGATTCGTCATCATCTGCTACCTATTCCTTGCATAGGGATTTATGACATTGGTATAGTCTTTGGAGCAAAAGAACCTGGGTTCTTTAGCTCAGGTACTCAGGGTTCATGATTGTAGATATAGAGATTCCAGGTTCAAACCCTTCTGTCCCATTCAGAAACATCACACTGAGTTAACAAAAGGAGGGAAAGATATGCATTAGCTGAGACATGGTACAGGATGTAACATAGAGAAGCTCTGGAGAAGAAGGTTCTCATTTCAAAAGTGGCTAAGTAATGGTCAGTGCTACGTGGCTAGAAGATGGAGAGAAAGATGAAAATAAACTCCATGAAATGGTTAGAGAAAGAGCATTTAAGACGATAAAAAGGAGATTCATTTCTAGCTAAATGAAAAAAGGGGGACCCAGCAGAGGCACTGGAGAACAGAACCTGTATGATATTTAACACCGGGTTGTCCATTTCCTGCTTCCATTCATTCTTCAGTCTGAGGCTTATCTATGATGCACAGGGGAGTTTGAGGCACTTCACCCTTCTGTGATGCACTTTTCTGGCACTGCTCCAACTTTTAAAGATCGGTTCATTAAACACTATCTAATCTGACTTCCTGCATAACGCAGGACAGAGAATCTCACCCAATAATTTCTGGATCAAACCCACAACTGGTTTGAGCTATAGCATTTTTTTAAGACAAATATTCATCTTGATTTAATATTTCAGGCAAGACGTTCCTATGCAGACTTATGTAAGCAACATACTCACCGGCCACCCTGCATAGAGAAGCTGGTAAAAGGAAGATTGCTAAAAGGAGAAGAAAAGAGAGTCTATCAGAAAGATCCATGTATTATTCCAACAGCAATCAGGGCACAAGCACAACACACACAAGAGCATTGCTACACACACCGATTTTCAGTGGAACAAACCAAAATTAAGGAAATGTTTTTGGCTTCGATGAATATAAATGTAATAATTACATATACAATACTCTGTATTGCATTTTACATTTTAGATTATCATTCATTTTGTATTGTCATTAAAAGGAAACATTTCAATAAGGTCATTTAAATGGAAAGTTTCAGAATTTCTGTTTCATGAAAAATTTCAGCTTTGCACCTTCTTTTAGGCAAAAAACCCAAACCACAATGATCTGAAATATCAGTTTCCCATGTGACACCAATTCTGCTTTCCAACCAGCTCCACTCAAAACCTAAACTGGTAAGTAACTTTCCCTCCTGCTGGCGCTCGCATAGGGGTTACTGCACTTTTTAGTTCTCTCTCTCCTTTGCCTTTAAAGAACATGAAATACAAGCAATTCAGAGAAAAAAAGGACAAAACACCACAAAAGAAAAGCACCAAACTCCAATGCTGAAAGCTGATCTCGCACTATTTGTGACTTAGAAAGATGTTAAAAAAGCCATTAAGTCCAGTCTTCTTGAAAGGTTCAGGGAAGTTTGGAGAAGCATCAGAAACAGTTTCTAGGACATCTATCCAAGTCATCAGTTTTGCTGAAGTGATCTCAGCAATACAAATGGTAAGAGATGACAGCAGAAAGATGTCAGTCCCTTCTACTATCCCACCCATTCTCACTTTGCACTGGTCTCCAGTGAGGATAAGCAGGTGATACAGTGAGGCCCCCTCAAACCTTAGCCTAGCCCAAAGGCAAAAACGTGCATTACTTTTCAAACATCATTGGTAGGACACTGGACAGGGTTTCCATTTGAACACCGGGCTGTTTACCCAGTGCCAGTCTTCAGAGCTGTGGGAAACCTTTTCCCCAGCAAAGATTATACTTCTGATACAGGAGGGGAGAAAAGGGGGAAAAAGCTGAGAGAACTCTTTTACAAAACTAAACAGAGGTCTTTCAACAGATGGAAATATTTCTAATAATAAGTGGGGCTCTTTGATGGATGACGGATGGCTAAATTTAAGTGGCTCTAATGCTGCACCAGGCATCTCGGTTCCTTTCAAGTTTATCCCAAATTGATTAATGTGAGCAAATGCGCAAGATCCTTGACAGTCTGTCAAAGGTAGGCTGCGGCCCCTGCGCAGCCAAGTCTCATTTCCCTCAGAAACTCATTCAGAACAACTTTTCAGGGGCTTCAACATGGCTGGAGCGCAGCCAGGGTTTCTGCCTGGTGCCTTTTGAAATGGTGAGCTCGGGTTCACCCTGGGCTTGAGCTGATTCCATTAAACTTAAAAAAAAAAAAGAAAAAAAAAAAGAAGGGAGAGCTGAACCCTGAATTCAGTTTGACCAATTATCTCAAAAGCCAAGAAGAGAGAGCACTTGATTGCTTTCTGTATTTTAAGAAAATAAGGACATCAGAGGGGCTGTGGTCGGCAGATACGAGGAGCAATTAGTCTAGAAACTCTTCACGAGAACACCAAGTGATCAGACGGCACCCAGGAACGGACCCAGACCCCTATACCCTGCCTTTGGCAGCTGCCAGCATACAATGCTTCATGGCAAAGTGACACATACACTACAGCCTACATATCTGCAGCATCTACCTAGCTGTAATAAAGCCCAAGTGAACACCAGAGCAAAAATTCCCTGCTGATTCCCGCTCTGAGGAAAAATTTATGCATTGGGGCATGAGATTTGATTAACTCCATCATTGTCTCGGGTTGCACAACTAACAAAAGTTATTACAATCATAAAAGTAGCTGGTATAGAAGAGCCTTTGACTCTGAACTTTTGCTGGCAGTAAATTCCTAAAGGTAGAATATACTTTGCAGGAAGCAATGTGGTCTTTTGTTCTAAAGTTACCAGCTGTTCACTTTCTAGCACAACCTCTTGCTTTTAGTTATGGGGAATGGTTAAAAAAATTATGGACCGATTGGCTTCCATAATAATTTTGCCCAATTTTCAGTACCTTTATTCATGTTTTATATCACTCCAACCTTTTAAAATAGCTTTTAAAGGGGATTAGTTAAGGAAAAATAAAATATTGTGAGGATATTGTTACACAAAATTAGAGTGGCCATAATTCAGTCACCATTATGTACTTTCAAAGTGAATTAAGCTAGGCCACTTTAATTCTGAATTAGGAACTGATTTAAATAACCCTAGTTAGAAGTCAGGTTGTGATAGATCTACACTTTCTTTCCAGGTTATCACTGGGTAGGAAAACTCTTTAGGTTACATAGCAGCAGCATGCCTCAGCTAGGACTATCGCAAGCTACCCCACCCACCTGCTTGCACCCCTTTGCTCCAAACCCCAAAATAAGCAGGCGAGAAAAGTCCAGGGTCACCTTCAGTGTCTGCTTCCAGGCACATCAAACAATGAGGCCCTAAAGAGGGAGAGGAAGCACCCAGAGCAGCCCCCCTCATGTATTTCTGAGTTTGGAGTATGGGAACAGGGAGAAGGTGGGCAGGACATGCTTGAAAATGTCCTAAGCATGTGTAGAAAAACCCTCTGAGCTGCCGTTGAGGTCACTGGGGCCCCACCAGCACAGTGCAGGGCAGGGTGACAGACCCAGGCCAGGCCCTGCTGTCCCCCGCTGCCCTGTGCTGCCCGGTGGGGCTCTGCCAGGAGGCCCTGGAGCCCCCTCAGCCCCTGTTTGGTGAGTAGAGGCTTTTTTTTTTTTTCAAAGTGCCGGAGGCTGGGCTTGGGGGGGCAGCCATGGGGGGCTGGGGGTG
>NW_005842392.1:82257-101533 GCF_000455745.1 Alligator sinensis
TGGCGCCCCAACAGGCCAACCCCGACAGCCACAGCCCACTAGCAGCTGGCCCAGAGGGGCAGATGCCTCATCCGGGTCTGGCAGGTGCATAGCAGGTCACAGCCAGGCAGCAGCCCCCACTGCCAGACTGCTGCAGTGGGTAGAGGGGGCAGGGAACTCTCCGGGCTGCTTCAGCAGTCCAGCTGGCACAAGGGGTAGTGTCCCCAGGTACCAACTGGCTGGGCCCCAGAAGCTCCTGAGAGCGAGTAGCCCTGAGCTACTTGACAGGGCAGCTTTTTGTACTGATGGGGCCAGGACAAGGCAGCTTTTTATACTGCTGGGGACAGCACAGGTACTGGCCCAGGGCTCTAGCTCCCCCGGCTGCAGATCCGGGAGGAGGTAGGCAAGGTTATTTTGCCCCAAGTGGCACAATTTGCTCCACAACAAAGTGCATGTCTGAGCACGTGCGCTGAGGCAAAAAGCCCTAGCTCAAATTTGCAATGCTTCTACTTGAGCTGCTGCAAGCGCACGTGCTTGCATGTGTGGACACACCCTCTGTCTCCTTTGCCAGCTGCAGATGTACATTCTTTGGTGGATACCTTAACCCATGGCCCTCTCAGATCCTCACCCTTACTGATATATTGGCCTTCACCTAAGATTCAGATACTATGGGCATAGCTACCTATAGAACATTTTTGCCATCATGCTAGACTTGTCCATATCACTTTTCATCAGTCATTGCGCTGCTGATTGATGCATTTTGATCTACTGGAAATTTTTCACAGTCCATAATGGTTTTTCATCCATATTTGAGACTTTCAAGGCTCCAGAAAACTTCTCCACCAACCTTCTCCAAAACATTATTAAATATCAACAGTATTCAGTCCCAGCATCAACCCTTGAAAATATCTGTGAGTAAGGTCTCACTCTGAGAAGGACCTGTCCATCACAACTCCCCAGTGGCCACTAGGCCAATATTTACACAGTTTTTGGTCCATGAGAAGAATAACACCTACCCTATGGCGACTTATTTTTCTCATGAGTCTCACGACAGACTCAATGGAAAACTCTCCAACCAAACCACAGCAGTCATCCACCATCCATTCTGCTAAAAGTCAGAGTCCTGGATGGTCATCTTGAAACAATTTATGTTCAAATATATATTTCTGTAGCACATTCTGATCAGACTAAAAGCCCCTCACCCTCTTTAACACATGTTCTACCAATTATTTTGGAAGAAGACAGCTTTCAAAAATGGGCAGCAGGAGCAACACATTGCATTTATCACAGGAGAGCTCTGTGCAGCTATTGCTTTTCTGCAATATCCTGCACTATCAGAACTCAATAAGTGAGCTCCTACGCTTCCAGCTCTGGATTGCTGCAAGCTGCTTTACAGACAACAACTCAGTCTCCAGCAAGGAAGACTGTGGGCTAGTGGATCCAACATGAAACCAGTTTGATTTTCACAGCTGCTGCCACTGCAATAGGGGAATGCTTATCTGCAAGGTTGGGGACAGTCCAGGCAGAAAGCTGTTTTGGGCCACGAAGGGCATCTGGATCCCTTTTGAAAATAATTCAAGCCCTGTATGCTTACTGACACACTTGTCAGAAGCTGAGTGTCAACATTTATGCCAGAAAAATGGAAACAGTTGCTTCTCCTGGAAAAAAAGAAGAGAGAGAGCGCATGAGAGAGGAGAGGGTTCAAAAACCTAACCACAAGTGTTCTGCATGATCACCCACCACAGGACCCTTAAAGTTTCTACTTGCCAGCTCCTCAGCACTGCACTGTTTTCCCAACCACATGGCACAGCTGGAAGCACTG
Source organism: Alligator sinensis (assembly GCF_000455745.1). Lineage (NCBI taxonomy): Eukaryota > Metazoa > Chordata > Crocodylia > Alligatoridae > Alligator > Alligator sinensis. Next base: position 84,059 of record NW_005842392.1, read on the forward strand.
GATGTGTTCTTACCATTCTCCTGATTCCTCTCAAATACTCAACTACTGACCAGCAAATGACCAACAGGCCACATCACAGGAGGCTGAAACATGCTTCTAAGCATTGACAATGTATCGGGGCGGGGGGGCTCGTGCCCCTCTTGATTTCTGTCCCAACAGCAGGACACAGGCATGGGCACGGGGCTGCAGCCTGGCTGGAGACAGTGTCCAGCAGTGGTAGCATTGCAGAGTTGTACCATTCACTCTCAACACTTACATTTAATTAATGTTTCCAAGGGATCCAAAAGGAGCTATGTCCAAATCTTTGGAATCAGAGGCTCAATGGGAGCTTCAGGGGTGAAGAAAGGGTGTAAAACCGGGAAGAAACATAAGGAAAGGGAGTCCACCAAGCTGTCATACACAGCGGAAAACCTCTTTTGCCAAGTAACAGAAAGGAACAATGGTCTGAAAGAAAATCAAACGTGGGGTTTAAAAGCCAATTCAGTAGCTGAGCAGGCTGGCCAAAGATGCTGCTTTTTTGGCTGAAACTTTAAAAGGCCAGTCGAAAAGTCAACAAAACCTTGAATGCCACGAATACATCACACTGTTCACTATGCCTCCCTGGTCCTCTCTCTTTCTCATGCTATGTGAAAACACTTTTTCTGAAAAGTGTTTTTCTGTTTTCTGAATACACTTTTCAGAACCAATTAGGTGAGAGCTTAGATGCTCTCACAAAGAGCGCTGGGCCCCATCCTCCAAGAGGAGCGGAGCGTCTGTGTTCACTGAAAAAGACTTGAAGGGGAATGAACATTTCTACATTCTGTCAGGACAGAGAGATTAGCAAACATGAGGCCTGCAGTTCTGGAGTTTGGCTGCATCATTGCATTTTGCATGCATGTCGGCACGGGTTATTTCCTTCCTTTACGGTACAGCTGAAACAACGGTATTACCACACTTTTGCTAAATCTCTTTTGCCTGTACAATCAATGGAGAAGCCTTTCATGGACCCAGCTTCCTCTTTCCCAGATGTTTTTTTTCATCCGCAATTAGCTAAAAGCATTGGGCCAGTCACTGGCTCCTACGTTTTTTTTAAAAAGAAGGCCCGTCTTTTGCTCAGCAGATGCTCAGAGTAACATTACACACTATTTCCACAGAGCACTTGAGATCCAATCTCCAGACACCTGTTACAGATACTGTGTACTCCCTTCAATAACAATACCAACATTTACTTCAGGCTCACAAAAACTGGGAAGAAATATGGCTTCAGGCAATCCATACAGGTGTGAAGGTTTAGGAATGTTAGACAGCACGCACGTGTACAAGGCTAAAGCAGGAAATTTAATACAAAATGACTCTGAACAAAAGCAGTGTTACAAGATGCAGGAAAGAGAAAAGCATAACTCTAAAGCAGATCAGAGCACAGAATAGGTGTCACTGGCAGTGTTTTAATCCTAACACAAACACTACTTGCAGCCTTGGCAAAGCTACCAGTTTTGTCAGCAGATGAGGAGGGAACAAAGGGTTCATCATATGGTCGCATGGGTTTTTCCCAAAAGCACATTTTGAGCTTGTACCCACTGTCCCTAGTCTTTTTTGATCTGACCTGACACAAAGATCAAAGGGACAGGTTTGTGTCCAAAGTGCTCTGAAATTTGAAGAGGTTCCAGATCTTAGTTTTGATCTCATCTTTAAACAGGGAGCTACAGCATCACAAAGATGGCTTTGTAACACATTACAATTCTGTCTCCATTAGTAACAGATTATCGCTAGTCCTAAACACTGAGGATAAAAGTGCTCCACTCCTTAGACTTTTGATCAATTCTGACCACTTCTTGCAATGACAACCCTCTTCTCTCCATCACCCAAGATGCAGTGCAAATGCATTACACTGGAACATCTGGATTTTTGCAGGAATCTTGATGCCATGCAGTGAATGACAGGGACACACTTCATTTCTCAGGAGCAAACAGTGGAGCAGTTCAACCATTTCACCAGACCCGTTCTGCAGGGTGCCCAAATGACACCACCCATGGAACAGTGTAGTAGGAAAGCCCAAAAGATCTGGTAATGTCTCTGCTGGAAACACTGCTGAGCATGTCAAACAGGTCACATGTGAAAAATCACTTTGATAGCTTGGCTGATGATGAATAATAACAAAAGGCACTACTCACAGCCTAAAGGTTTCCTTCTCATCTCCTGCCAAATACCTGCACTTCTACAGCCCACTCCTCCATGCGTATCTATCCCTTCCCCCTCTAGAAACACTCACCCTTCCTCCACTGTCACATTCCTTACAGAAAAGTACAAGCAAGATTGGCCTAACAACCTCCAAGTTTCTTGGTATATCCCCAGATCATAATCTTACACCTTTGCAGCCACAGGTTCCCAGTGTATTCCTTGCCCATTGATATTCTTTGTCATGGGGAAAGACGCTCTTCTGCCTCAGTAATATATACGAGAGCACCTAACCACATAACCTGCACAATCAGGCTCCGACATGCATTCCTGAGCCACGTGTGCTCTGGTCCCTCTTCAGCACCCAGAGCATCGGGTTTTATGGTGCATGCCTGCCCATGGCCAACAAAGCCAGAGGCGGCAATGAGGAAGGGCTTCTGCTACAAGCAAGCCTTGTAAAACCTGAACTGCTTCAGCCCTTCCTACTGCCCCCCACCCCTGTGTTTGAATAATAAAAATCACATCAGCTTTATAGATGGTGAAATCATGTCCCGGAGCCACCAAAATACACAATCCAACAGCATCCTACACTTCAAGAGGGACCTATGCAATCACCTGCCTAGTGCCTAGCCTGCTGTTGTAACACAGGATGAATCCTACCATATCAGACCACTGCTCCATGCATGTCTGCAGTCAACAATTACAATTCTTCAGAAGATTCAATCTAAAATACTTATATGGCCCCAACACTCTCTAGTACCTGAGCACTTCTCAGTCTTTAATCTATTTATCCTCACACCACTTCCATGAGACAGAGATATACTACAATCCCCATTTTACACATGGGGACCTGGGGCATAGGGAAACTATATGACATGCCCATTGTCACAGGGGAGTTGGAGGCAGAAGAGGAAAAAAAACCCCAAGTCTCCTATTAACCAAACCATTGCACCATTGCTGTCACCCAAACCATTGCCCTTTCCTTCTCCTCAAATGTGTAGCCAACTAATCACCACCGCAGCATTGCGCAGCATGGGAAAAAGATTCATTTCCAGACCATGGCAAGATACTGTTTGGAGCCTTTTAAACACGAGTGCTGCCATCATCATTTTTCTTTTGAACTGATCTGTGACATTGAAATACAAGTCACAGATCAAATTCCCTCTCCAGGTACTGTACAAATACAAAACACAAAGACAGTCCCTGCTGCACAGAATTTAAACCCAGATCTCTAAAGATATTGGTGGGCATTAGACTCCTAAGTATATTTAAATAGTTGTCCATCACAATCAGATTCAGAATATAAAGGAGAGTTTGGAGGTCACTGAGAACTCAGGGTAGCATGAGTGAGATTGTAAACTAAGTGAAAAATTCTGCATCTGAACATCTAGGTTGTTTATAGATTCAATGACAGGACTATTTGACTACTTCCCAAGACAAAACTGCAATAAAAGCCCTACTATCTATCTTGTCTCCCAACCTATGAGACATAGCTTGGATATTTACAGTGTGTGTTCATTACAGAGAACCAAGAGGAAACTAAGTTAAAGAGTTACATTTTGTAATGAGTTTTGAAGAACCTCCACTTTTCCCCTTCTCTTTTTGGGACCTATAGTCCTACTACTCAGCACATTCTGTCCTTTGCAACCATGAGCCTTCCAATATCATTTAATACATAGATCCACAGGAACACAGCTGTTATGGAAACACCACAGCAATGTAAAAAGAGCCATTCTCTCAGATAATGGTAATCCAGTCTCACCAAAGGCTTTACCAAAAAAGAAGAGCAATCTGGATCTCGACTCTATAGTCAAGAAAGAGATTAGAGAACCGGGGTTATTCCTTCACAACAACCAGTGTTACTAAGCAGATGGGCTGCCACATTTTATACAACTGGGGCCTTCTCCAGGCTGTATGCCTTCATTTCTAGGTAGGAGTAGGATCTTCATGGCCAGGTCTAAATTAGGGAAAAGAAGGTCCAGTCTTCCAGCCAGTTATCAGTGGACATGAGTATGTCTTTGCCTCTTTAGCTATTTAGTAGGGCTGTGCAAAGCTTCAGATCATGATTCAAATTAGGAGATGATTCGGATGATTTGGAGACTGAATCTATGAATCCAAATCGAATCACGGGAAGCTTTAAGCTTTCCGAATCGATTCGGAAAAGATTCAGAGATTCGGCCATAGGGTATAATGGGGAATCAATGAAATATCTATAACTTTGTTGTCTTTTGGCTGATTCAGATGAAACTTGTAGGGATGGTAGCCTCTGCTGCGAGCATGATGCATGCCATGTTTCAAGGCGATAGGTGTAGGGGTTTCTGGGAAACTGCACCCTAAAGTTCTGAAAGCAAAACTCATATCACGTGTGTGCGTTAAGCCACAAGAGGGTGAAAACTGCAAGGATGGCAGCTCTTACTGAGACCACAAAGCCTACCAAGTTTCAAGAAGATCGGTGCAGGTATTTGGGGAAAATTGCACCCCAAATTCTTGAAAGCAAAACTCATGTCACGTGTGTGTGTGTGTGTGTGTGTGTTAAGTCACAGCAGGGTCAAAATTGCAGGGATGCTAGACCCCGGTGAGGCCACAAAGCCTGCCAAGTTTCAAGGAGATAGATGCAGGGGCTTGGGGGAAACTGCATCTCAAGCTGCAGACAAGCAAAACTCGTGACATGGGTGACCCTGCGTGTGTTAAGGCGCAGCGGGGTGAAAGCTGCAGGGATGCTAGCCCCTGCTTAGGCCACAAAGGAGATCAGTGCAGGGCTTCTGGGTTCTGAGGCCCTGCACCTCTGGCTGCTGACTGGCAAAACTCATGTCATGGGTGCTTGTGGGACTGCATCTGTCTTGGGGCATTGGGGGTGGGGGGGTAACTACTGCAGGCCTGGCTGCTAGGCTACTGTGTTACCAATCAGTCTTGATTCACTCAGGGACCAGCTCAATACACAGTAGCTAGCTACTAGTAGCTACTACATAATGAGTTAACGAGCAAGGATTAACACCTACAAAACCACAGGCTAAGGAGCAGAAATAATCAATACAGACAATCAATTGCCCCAAGACAGACACAGTCAGTCCCACAAACACCCATGGCATGAGTTCTGTCTGTCAGCAGCTCGGGGTGCAGGGCCCCGGAGCCCCCCTGCACTGATCTCCTCAACAGTTGGCAGGCGTCGTGGTCACAGCAGGGGCCACCATCCCTGCAGCTGTCACCCTGCTGCACCTTAACATACACAGTGTCACCCATGTCACGAGTTTTGCTTGTCCGCAGCTTGAGGTACAGTTTCCCCCAAACCCCTACACCTATCTCCTTGAAACTTGGCAGGCTTTGTGGCCATAGCAGGGGCTACTACCCCTGCAGTTTTGACCCCACTGTGGCTTAACACATACGTGTGACATGAGTTTTGTTTTCAAGAATTTGGGGTGCAGTTTCCCCCAAACTCCTGTACCTATCTTCTTGAAACTTGGCAGGCTTCATGCTCTCAGCAGAGGCTACCATCCCTGCAAGTTTCATCCAAATCAGACAAAAGAAAGCACAGTTATAGATATTTCGTTGATTCCCCATTATACCCTATGGCCGAATCTCCGAATTGGCGCCGAAGCTTCAAAGGCAATTTGGCCAAATCGAAGCGGGAAACTAATTCAGACCTCCGAATTGAATCGCTGGCATCCGAATCAGCCAAATCCGAACCCGAATCCAATAGTTCCCTATTCGCACAGGCCTACTATTTAGGTGTTAACAGTCCTATTCCTGGTTCCGCCACTGATTTGCCAACATGACATGGGGCCTGTTTCTTACAGCAAAGTCTTTGGTTCCAGCCTCCCCATCTGTAACACGGAGTTACAATTAAAATTTTCCCACTCTGAAAAGAGAAGATGAGACCTCATTGGAAAGCCAGGTTTACAGTAATTGTTTTGCCTCTTGAGATTAGAGATTGTGGCCATTACATGAAGCATCTAGGAACACTAGCTCAGCATTAAAAAAGGGCTGCCATAGCCTCTGATATAGCAACATGTGTTACTGCTGGCTAGCAATTCAAGCTGTATGCATCGCAGCCAGCAGGGAATACGATGCGGCTTTAAAAAGCATTAAAACATCAAAGGCTTTTAATATACCTTTCCTAACATTATGTTGCAGCAGCGTGCAACCCTAATAAAGAAAAAGTAATAAATACAGAACATACTGAATCCATTTCTTGCGAGGACAGCTTCAGCTGGAACTGTCACTGGCTTGGAACATGTTTCCCCTTAGCATGCCTGCTCTTCTTTCCATGTGGTTTTAATTAGGATTGCTTTCCCCCACCCCCTTAATGGCAAAGCTCTTGAATGTAGGTTAGGATGAAAAAAAACAACCCAGTGCTTGAAATAGAAAACCACAGATTAGGAATCCCAGTGCAGCCCATCGGCCACTCCTCTCAGCTTTGATCTTTAGCAAAGCTGAAAGATGTATTTAAAGGCAGGGTATTTTGGAAACCTGGGCTTGTGAAAGGGGAAAACTGCCCCTGCTCCTGTCCCTGCTGTTTGGCAAAACACATCTCTCTGTTTCTGGGTGAAGCCCTTGCAGGAAGTCTGCCAGTGAAGTTATAGCAAATCAAAGCTATGTACCAGAACATATAGCACACTGTCTCGCCTTAGCATTCCCTGCCCCACACACATCTGGTAAGAAGGTTGTGTCCGCAGTCCATTTCATGGCTAGTCCACACAGACAAGGAATTGCTTCTTGTTGGTACCAGGTAATGAAAGTCCCCTAGATGAGAAAGGGTGGGCACCTGTGCTTTGGTGTGCATTTCTAACAGGGAGGCAAGCAGGATTTTATCTTGCTGCTCCCCAGATTTTGCATCGAGTGATGATAAGCTCTTCACTCCTTTGGTCTTTGGGATGATTAGTGTATGGGAAGATCCTAGGACCTTTTCGGACTCGCCAGAAGCCAGTTAATAAAAAACACCAAACCAAAACTCCACATACCCAACTTACATGTGTTCAAGATATAAACATGCCTAGGCTAAGTAACCACTTGGCCTTATTGTCAGTGCCCTTACCCACTCTCCCCAAGATTGCTTCCAAAAGTGAACAATTTAAGTTTTCCTAGAGTTTTTAACTGAGATGGGCTTGTCCGAGACTCACCATGAATGCCAGCCTGTCCTCCTCAGAATTCCTCCAGAGGACAATGGTAGGTACCCCAGGGCTGCCTGCAGGGCCAGGATCTCCAGGGACACCTGTTCGCCCCATTGCTCCGGGATGCCCCTTGAAAAGAGAAGAATGCTCTTAAGACAGGATTGGATTTGGGAACCCAAACCACAAAGCCAACTTTTGGGAAACTCAGATAGGAACTTCTATGTCAAGCCCTGAGAACAAAATGCTATTAAACCAATCCCCAGATGCGAGCAACCCTGGCACTCTGGGAGAATCAGGAGTGAACTTTGACATTTGCACTGAACACAAACAAATGTGAAGAATACAGTCGTATTTCGCTGTATGTAACCCAACCCACACAGAGAGAAGGAAACTGTACACGAGTTATTAAATAGTGCTTACCATCAGTAGGTCTCAAACATACAAAACAGGTCAGGTTCATAAATGGAGTATGAGGCTGAATCTCTGTACCAACACCAGAGGGGTTTTTGAACTACTTGCTTTATTTTGAGCCACCACAAGGTTACCAAGGGAGTTAGTAACATTATCTCCATTTTACAGATCATGAAACTGAGTCACAGATAGCTGGATTGACTTACCTGAGGTCACCCAGCAGGCCAATGGAAAAATCCTGGTCTCCTGAGTTCAAGTCCAGTGCTCTGTCCATCAGGCAGCACAACTTCCCTGCAGCTTGGCCAGACTAGTACTGCATGTTACATCTGCACCGCTCCGCCCAGGTCTCTCTCCAAAGTGGCACATAAGAGGTTTTGATCTCAATAAAATTACTATACCCCTCGCCATCCCCCAAAGCATCTATTAGATTGTAAGCGCTGTATATATCACCTTAGGTATACAGATAAACTACACTGAATGATGCTAGATCAAATATATCAAGCAGCAAAATCACTATTATCTATGTACCAGAATAGCCAAAATTGTAGGCCACATCTGAAAAACCAACCTTCCTTTGTGGCCTTGTTGGCTGCATTTTCAAGCACTGCCCTTTCATGTAACTTCCTTTTTAAGAAAAGACACGGTCATTTAAAGCTATCATGGGAAACACTCCGAGTAGACTGGATAGCCAGGAAGACTAGGATTTAACAGTGCCAAGCGTTGAAGTTGGAGTCTAAAGCGGAAACACCAGGTGCTATGCCAGGTCACAACCTTCGGACAGTCTCTCTGGAATGGTGAAAGGGAAATACATATGAACGCTCCCTCTTCCTTGCAGTGATTTGTAAGAGGCTAAATCTGAAGCAAAATATAGCATGTGCAACAGTGCTAGAGCAATGCCCACTTCCTCCAAGCTCAACCAAACTTTTGGGCATCTTTATCAATGACACATTTGTAATAATCTTGCCCAGTGGCTAAAGTCTCCCTTCACAGGCCTTTCATAGTGGTCAAAATGCTACATAGCACTCCACAAAATCAAGAGGGATATATTCACCTTGCAGGTCAAGCAGAAGCTGAGAGGCTACTCCTGAAGCATGATAATTTATTGTTGTTGAAAGGCTAGGATCACCTGTGCACAGAGCACTGGGCAGAGACTTGTGGAACCTGGGTTTGACGGCCAGCCCTGCCACTGTCCTGACAGGTGACCTTGGGCAAGTCACTATGTGCCTCAGTTTCCCTAGAATGTAAAATGCAGATAATAATCCCAACCTCCCTTTGACATTTAGTGGTGGTTCAAAGTAAAGCAAGTAGCTGAGACACTTGTTTGTACAGAAACAGAATCTCAAAATGTACACACCAATCTCATCCTAAAACATCCAGTCAAAATTGTGGTATCGTTGTCCCCTTCCAAATCCAAGTATTGGGCCAGTAGGGCTAGTTGGTCTTTTTAGAAATGCACAGGCACCTTCTTCTTGGGAGGAATGGTTGAGCTGTGGTGCTCTTGGGATCTATACCACATCTAACAAACTTTATGCATTTTCCAGTTTACTCACTTTGTCTCCTTTTGGCCCCATTGGTCCACGTCTCCCCAGACAACCCTGAAAAGAGAGCACAAACCAGAGATGAATCTCTCAGCTGTGTTTGTTCCCCTTGCTCCCCTTGGGAAAAAGTTTGAAGCAGCTGGAACGGAAGAACCATCCTGACTTGTGGAGAGCCCCCAAGCGGGTCAGCCAACACAGTTTGCTGAGCAGAGCTACTGCCAACCAAGACCAGAAAGCAAATAACTCACCTGGAAGGGCTGAGCTTCCTCAGCTAAGAGAAAACCAATAGCATGAATGACACACAAATCCCCATGGGATGGATACTATGGCACAGAGAAAGTGCAACTAATTGTATTCCATTCCCTCCATATGAAAGAATAATTTCTATTTGGTCAACTGATGTGAGCAGGGCATCTTTGTGCTGCGAGCATTTTATCATTCAGTAAGAAAATGGAGCCAAGACATCAGACATGCAGCATTGGTGGGACCAAAAGGGAAAAAAAAAAGCCCAGTCCAAGCCACATGGCTGGACAGTTGTTTGGATCAGGGTCTAGACATTTGTGGTTGTTCCTTTCTCAGTGGTTTAGCAAAATGAGCAGATTTTTTTTTTCTGACCAAAAAATAGATTCTACTTCAGGGATTCCCAAGCCATTTCTCTTTGCAGAAATAAATTCTGCCTGGAGATCTCTGCATTTCTTAAAGAAAGCTACCTAGAAGGCAATCGATCTGTGTAGCCACAGGTCTTGTTGAAATGGACGGTTCTGGTCCTGGCGCATCCCTTGGCACAGCACATTTTCATTTCTGTCTCCAGTTCATTGCATGTTTGCTGGGTTTAATTATATTGTTCTTTCTCTGTATCATATGCTTGTAAACAGCTTTATCTGAATACTGTGTGTGAGCCTGGGAGCTGGAGATCAGGCTATTTTAGTCCTGAATTATTTGGATGCTTAACAGACAATAGACACCATTTTCACAGGGGCCTAATTGACTTAGAAGACCAAATCCTATTTTCAGAAATGTTTTAGGAAGCTCAGAAGCCTTACACAGATCTGTCTATGAATCTAAGTCTCGTTAATACTGGATTACAAGGACAGAAAGAAATGTTTTCCTCTTGAAAATCTAAATCACTTTTGAAAATGAAACTTTAGCTCCTAAATAACTCTGGAGCCATTGAAAACATTACCTCCCATCTCCCTTTGATAGTTCCAGGATGTGATTTGTAAAAGGTTTCGTGTGTTGCTGGGGGTTTTTTTCTCCCATAAAAAAGAATGAAGTGCAGTAACCATTGGGACTTGCACGTCCATTTTGTTTCATAAGGAAAAAAGCCCTCCTATCTCAAGTTGTCTAGCCAAAAAAAATCCAAGGTGAAATCTTTAGCCACTGCAAGTCAGCACAGCTCCACTGAAATCACCAGATCTGTGTCCATTAATGCTGGTTGAGGAGCTATCCCACAACAAACCAACGCACACATGCATGCAATGCGAGGAACTACTACAGTTGTGAGTTTAGTCAAAGCAGAAAGCAAACACCCTGTCTCTCTAGGGTAAGCAGTACTTGCGCACACTGGGTCTGGGGATTCTTCCTGAGCACAGCTTCAAGCCAGGCCAGGGTATGGTGGCTTTGTGATGTGAATCATGCTTTACTAAGTACTGAACAGAGGCCACCACACTCACTTGACGTGACAGTTTAGTTAGAGGGGGCTAGTGACAAGGGGGATATCAGCCAAAAGGAAAAATACAGAAAGTTTCCTGTCCTGCTGAGTGGGAAAGGAAACGAAGTGCCTTGTTACACCTTACACTGTAAGTTGAGCAAATATTAATCAGCTTAGTGCTGTTTGCCTTAGAGGAGCAGTCACACCTTAAGGCAAAAAACCATCTCCGACTGTCCTTCCCCTGCACAGCTGGAAGCCGGGTACTGCCTGAGCTCCGAGGAGCCCGATCATTTTGGGATCCCAGCAGCCTGGGCGGAGGTGGCATGGGGGGGGGAGGTAACTTGCCAGCTAGCCAATCACTGCCTGAGGGGCCCAATCCTTGGCGGAGCTGAGGTGGTGCCTGGCTGGCTGGCAGCCCAACCAAAGCAGCGCAGGGGAGAGGGCTCCAGAGAAAAAAAGGATCAGGCCCCTCAGAGCCCAAGCAGCAAGCTAGTCCAGGCAGCGGTGGGGGAGACTGTGTCCACAGGGTGCTCCAGAGCCGCAGCACTCGCTCTGCCCAGTAGGAGCAGTGAGAGGGTCCTGCCCCTAGCTCCTAGTCCTGCTCATGCTCATCCAGTCCATAGTGGCAAGCCACAGCTGTGCAGGTGAAGGACAGTCAGAGATGGTTTTTCACTTAAAATGCAAGTGCTTCACTAAGCCAAACAACACTAAGCTGATTAACATTTGTTCACCTTACAGCATAAGGTGTAACAAAGCCCTAACGAGGCCCAAAGAGGCACAGACTGCCCCAATATCCATCTTTGGACCATCAAGATTAGTGAAAATTACCTATTCCACACTTACCTATTCCACAATTACCACACTTCTCTATCTATACTGACCACTTACATTTCAGAGCAGCTGCTTTGGCACAAAGACAATTCAAACATCACTCTCAAGGCAAGTCCATTATCTGGGATACGGTACTGGAACAGTGTTCAAAATAGTACAAAACGGTTCCAGGCTTTGTGTTTCCCTGAACCCGGGCGTTCTGGGCACAAGCACAGTGTGACATTCATATGGTGCACATTTGTTCTGAATGACAGCCACCTTGTGGGAGTTTATCTTTGACTACAGTCCTCTCGAAAACGCAGGAGACTTGAAGTGCTATTGGACACTTTTGGCTGACATTCAGGAGCTGGGTGTTACTGAAGGGAACTGGAGTGGGTAAAACAGAAAGCAGCCTTGGGCTCTTCAAATGCAACACAACAGACTCCCAATCCTAACAGCTTTTGGCATGAGCAAGCATTGCTGATTATTTGCGCTGGTTGGCCATTTAACGAGCCGTGTATACAGAGTCCCTGGGAGAGACAGACCTCCGCACAGAAGCTCGAATATGTAAGAATGATGGGTGCTTGGCTGTGGGCATAAGCATGTATATTGTGTCAACAACTATGGTATCTGGGCAATGAGGCCAATATTATATGCTTAACTTAGACTAATGGTGCTCAACATTTTTAGCCAGTGGGCTAGATGGGCAGTTCCCAACTCCTCTGCAGGCTGGATATGGCTGATAGACCCAATCTGGTGCCCAGGGTGGGCATGGCAGGGCCCCACCTGGCCATGCAGAGGGGCAGCCCAGCCCCATTCCAGCTGCATGGGGGAAGGGGGTTTGGCCCAGGCAGTGACCAGGGAGCCAGCAAACAGGGGCTGCAAACAGGGTAAGCAGTTTGCAGGCCAGTTCCTGCCCCCTACCCCTTTGATAGGCAAGTCTTTCAGCTTCGCATGAGGAAGCAGGAAAAAAAGAAATCCTTTGGGGCCAACAAGCAATGAACAGGCCAGCTTCCAGGTGAGTTCACTAAGGAAGGTGTGCTTGGAAGAAGAGCAGTAAGAAAGAGCAGGCAGATTAAGAGACCCAGGGAAATGGCTGGAGGATGTCACAATGCCAGAGCCACTGCCACTGCTTGCACCTGTGAGGTTTCTGTCCAGGCAGGACCGCTCACCATTGATGCTTCCACCCAGGTCCAGGTTTGGCGCTGTGGAAACCACAGCTTGCAGGTTCCTTCCAGTAACAGCCAGGAGCTCCAGTATGGAACTGGAGATGGGCCTGTTGAAAGTCTCTGGGTTCAAGTCAGAGGGGAGAGAAACATGAGTGATGCTGTGGTGAGGGTCTGCTATAGACCACCAGACTGGGAGGAAATGGTGAATGAGGCTTTCTTCAAACAGCTAGGAGAATTTTCCCAGTCACAAGCCCTGTTTCTCATGGGGGAATTCAATCATCTTGACATCTGCTGGGAGGGCAATACAGCAGTGCGAAGGCAATCCAGAAAGTTTTTGGAGAGTACTGGGGACAACTTCCTGGTGCAAGTGCTGGAGCAGCCAACTAGAGGCCATGCTCTTCTTGACCTGCTGCTCACAAACAGGGATGAATTGGTGGGGATTGTAGTAGTGGACGGCAACTTGGGCAGCAGTGACCACGAGGTGACTTTAGTTCAGGATCCTGAGGAAAGGAGGATGGAGAGCAGCAGAATAAGGACCCTGGACTTCAGAAAAGCAGACTTCGGTTCATTCAGGTAACTCATGGGCAGGATCCCTTGGGAGGCCAGTCTGAGGGAGAAAGGTGTTTAGGAGAGCTGGCTGTATGTTAAAGAAACCTTACTGAAGGTGCAGGAATGAACCATCCTGATGCACAGGAAGACTAGCAAGTATGGCAGCAGATCAGCTTGGCTTAGCAGGGAACTCTACAGTAAACTAAATCACAAAAAGGAAGCTTATAAGAAGTGGAAACTTGAACAAATAACTAAGGAAGAATATAAGAGCATTGCTTGGGCATGCAGTCATGAAGTCATGAAGGCTAAAGTGCAATTGGAGTTGCAGCTAGCAAGGGATGTGAAGGGTAACAAGAAGGGGTTCTATAAGTATGTTGGTAGTAAGAGGAGGATCAGGGAAAGTGTGGATCCCTTACTGAATGGGGCAGGCAACCTTGTGACAGAGGATGCTGAAGTACTCAATGCCTTTTTTGCCTCTGTCTTCACAGGCAAGGTCAGCTCCAAGACTACTGCACCAGGCAGCACAGTTTGGGGAGGATATGAGCAGCAACACTATTTGAAAGAACAGGATAGGGACTATTTTGAAAAGCTGGACATGTACAGATCCATGGAATGGACAGGATGGAGCCGAGGGTGCTGAGGGAGTTGGCTGATGTGACTGCAGAGCCATAGGCCATCATCTTTGAAAACTCATGGCGATCAGCAGAGAGGTCCTGGATGACTGGAGAAGGGCAAACATAATGCCCAGTTTTAAGAAAGGGAAAAAGGAGGATCCAGGGAGCTACACACCAGTCAGCCTCACCTCAGTCCCTGGAAAATTCATGGAGAAGATCCTCAAGGAATCCATTTCTAAGCACTTGGAGAAGAAGAAGGTGATTAGGAACAGTCAGCATGGATTCATCAAGGGCAAGTCATGCCTGACCAACCTGATTGCCTTCTGTGATTAGATGACTGGCTCTGTGGACATGGGGAGACCAGTGGATGTGGTGAACCTTCATTTTAGCAAGGCTTTTGATGCTGTCTCCCACAACATTCTTGCAGGGAAGCTAAGGAAGTACAGGCTGGATGAATGGACTGTAAAGTGGATAGAAAACTGGCTGAAGCTCTGAGCTCAGAAAGCAGTAATCATGGCTCATTGTTTAGTTGGCAGCCAGTATCAAGTGGAGTGCCCCAGGGGTGAGTCCTGGGGCCGGTGTTGTTTAATGTCTTCATCAATGACCTGGAAGATGGGATGGACTGCACCCTCAGCAAGTTTGCAGGTGACACCAAGCTAGAGGAGTAATAGATATGCTGGAGGGGAGGGCTAGGATTCAGAGTTGCTTAGACAAATTGGAGGATTGGGTCAAAAGAAATCTCATGAGGTTCAACAAGGACAAGTGCAAAGTCCTGCACTTAGGACAGAACAATCCCATGCACTGGTACAGCCTGGGGGCTGACTGGCTGGGCAGCAGCTCTGCAGAGAAGGACCCCCATGCCTCCCCCAGGAGTGCATGCAGTGGTGGGGAGCCTGCCCCATCCCCCCATCCCATATGAGCCACCTGCAGTCCTGTCCCACTCCCCGCCAGGGCCCTGCGGCCATGCATTGCAGCCTCAAGCACCACCTGGCTGGGCAGCAGCAACAGCCCCAGCCCTGCCCAACTCACTCCCTCACTATGGGGGCCTCAATTCCTGCTCCCCCTCCTGCCAGACTTACCTATGGAAGCTGCTCTCCAGGCTGCCTGGTGGCCATATGCATGTACATGCGCACATCCACATGGCATGCCCTGCTGACTGCCCTCCTCTTGCTCCCCACAGCCCCTTACAGGCTGAAACTCTGCCAGCCTGCAGAGGGCTCTTTGCAACAGGGGAAAATCCATGTATTTCTCCATTAAAATGAGAAATCCGAGTTTTTCTCAGTTAAAGGGAAAAATACACATTTTTCCCCCATTTTTTCTGTGGGAAACTGAAAACCCGGATCCCTGGTCCTAAGATATAGCCAAATATAAACAATAGACACATAGCAATTTTAATAATATTCAGGTCATAACAATGGGCTGGTATATCCACATAAAAATCATTCCTTTCCTATGCTTTTGCCTAATAGTCCCATGTTACACACTCTGCTGTTATATTTCAGATCCTCTATCTTTCTGCATTATGATGGACAGTGACTTAGTTAGAGCAGCATCTCCTCTCCCATATCAATGAATAATCTCCATAAATACACAATATAAATGCCATCTCTGGCTGGACAACCTGCAGACAAATACATATTAGTCCTGATTTGTGAGGGATAAAAAGAGAGGAAGATTTGGCAGTTACTGCGAAATGCAAGAGTCACTACGGCATCAGCTAAAATTCTATACCATAAATCTCTCTTCCCTTCAAAGCTAAATGCTTCTCAAGTTTATATCACTCCAAGCAGGGAAAAAAATGGGTTTAGTGTGCCAGGAAAAATGGACTAAATGGCTATAACATTTCAGGATAGAAAATTAAAATTGATCCAAAGCATCTATTAAAAAAGAAAATTCATACTTTTCTCTGCAAATCATACGTAGTGTCACTCTGGAACATGCTTCTTCATCTCTCACACTGGCCCCACAATTGCAATTGCTCATGACATGAAACAACGGATAACTCCTTAGGGAAAACTAGAACTGTGCTTCTGCCTTTCCTCTTCAGGAGAACATGCTGCCCTCTAATGCCACATGCTCCCACATCAGAGTTCAGCTTAAGTCCACAAAACATGCTTGTGAATTTAAATAAGCCGAGCTAAATTTGACTGGTCAGGCAGACAGACTTCGGTGTAACCTGCTATGGGTATCCTCACCATCACTTAGCATAGGAAACCACATGTTAATTTGGTTCCCGCACCAGCACCAACCGCTGCCCACAAACCAGGCTGTGCTCTACTGCCTTGCTGAAGGCACTAAATCTGCCGGCTGATGGGGCAGACCCCACCACTTTTTAATTTTATCAGTTCAATGATCAGCTGCAGACTGAGACTTCAGAACCCAAATGTCAGACTGTGCGCATCATTAAATGGAAGTTAAGGGACTTCTCAGTTTTCCCAAAAGAAAGAGAAACTTGAGTTGCTCCATTTACTCAAGGAATCAGGAATGTACAAACCTAGAAGCAAAGACTTGGGAATGAAATAAGCAGAAGTCAGAGTATACAAGAGCAGGAAAGAAAAGAAATGACAGTGAGGGCACTCTGGAGACACAGGACAACTGAACATGCAAGAGAGAGAGAGGGAACTTGCTCCATCTCCAGAAGGACAATTCCCCTTTGTCCTAGCAGCCACTTTCTGAGTCCCTGCAGCTGTGGGAAGTATCCCTCACACGTCTACATGCATTCAGAAGGAGGAGTGTGATTTAAGGGTTAACACAGACAAGGTTCATTGGGTATCTTTTATTAGACCAACTCAAATAGTTGGAAAAATTCTTCTTTGCTAGCTTTCAGGTACAAATACCCTTTGTCAAGCTGAGGAAGCATCTGCAGATGGTCTGTGCTCTTCCTGGATGGAATAGTAAGGCAGCCAGAGGCCAGTACATATGCAAGAAAGCCAGTACAATTTACACCCCTGACTCCAGGGTTAAAGCCCTCTGCTGAGAGCTAGGACTCCTGGGTTCTAATTCTAGACTCAGTGACTTTGGGCATCTCATTCTGCCAACTTCCAGTTTCTTTACGTATAGCATCGGTATTAATCACAATTTGCGTTGCAGTATCACTTTGATGCCTGAAGCAGGAATAGGAGGCCACATTAAGAAATCCCTCAAAGCTTGCAATCTAAAGAGAGCATATGGATAAAGGGTGGAGGTGGGGGGTGCAGGGCAGTGGTGGAGGGGGAGAGAATAGAGACACAGAGAGGAGAAACAATGTAATGAACATTATACATCACATCAGTGGCTGAGATGAGAATTTCATATCTCTGTTTTAGACTATCATCAGAGAGCACCTTCCATGCAAAATTCAGTAGCAACAGCAAAGTCCATAATGCACTTCATGGACATCCCAGTATTCTTACATTTTGAGGACAAAGACTGTGCTTGGACTTAGGGTTTTGTTTTACTAATATATTAGTTAATTTGTTTTAGGGATGTGTA
>NW_005842392.1:101564-118322 GCF_000455745.1 Alligator sinensis
AGGTAGATTTAAAGGCAATCACTACTGTCTCTCTTTGAGACAGTGCATGTGCATCCATATGTAAAATTTGGACCAAGCGTCTGAATGCCCACAGACAACGGGAGTTGCCCATCCTCCACCTAGATTAGGGACCGCAACTTCCTCTACTCACATATGTTTCTTTCATCTCACTAATCTCCTCATTCAATGACTGATGCAAAGCAGATGAGAAGTCAAAACCCCTCCTGAAGTACTGCAAAAGTCTGGATGTGAACTGCAAACTTAGCATAGGTTGGATGCTTGGAGACAGCAGAGGTGTGTTTCCAAATCAATTGGAGCATATAGTTTTCCCCCTATTCTTGGGTAATGTGCTTGGTAATCACACCTGTCCCTTAAAGTGAAGCTTCTCTGGGGCTTTGCAAGGTAACTGGGGCATTTTCAAGGTCTGGTGTCTCCATGTGAGCCATAAGGTTTTCCAAGTAGATGGAGCAAATGTGCAATGAATTGATAGCAGGACAACTATACAGGCTGATGTACACTGAGCAGGTCTGATAGTTGCACTGTGAAGGGCCATAACTGAAAACCCAACCAAAACAATACAGTTCTTACCCCTGAAATCAGTTTTTGCATTGCACAGTCTGTACTTCATCTATCCAGAAAGATGCAACTAAACATGGAGGCAAGTTACAGGCCCAAACTGGTACAGAATCTGGCTTCTTGTCTCATCCGGATGGCTCTAGCACATCAGGTCTGTGCTCAAATCCAACCACTTGCTTCCAGCCACTTAATGACTTGTTCCTAATTTGAAACATAATTAAGGACAGGTTTAGGACAGCACAGCAGGAGGCCTCGTGAGCTCACTGCCCAGGGAACAGTGTTGGCAGGAGGCTTATTCGGCAGCAGAGACGGGGAGGGAGGGAAATCACCCACAAGATGATAGTGGGGGCAGGAGGCATGAGGATTGTATGGCAGCAGGCAGGGAGGGATGGCCTGCACAGTAGGTGGGAGAGAGTGGGTCATACTGCTTGCGCAGCAGGGGACCTGCACAGGACAGGTTCTGGGGAGCACGTGCAGCCCCTGCGGCCTGTGTGAAGTCTGGCCTGTGACTTGTGCATTGTGCCACTCCAACGTTGGACAGCCCTGGTTTAGAAAACCACAGGTCAAAACACCTGGCCAGCCCTGCTCTAGAACACCTCCACACCTCGCACTGTGGAGAAGTCAAGGAGACATGATCTACAGATAAAAAACATTTTCAAAGGAAACCAGAGCCTGATGCCTTTATTTGAAAGACTTTTCCACAGGCTCCTTCTGTCAGGACTGATCAAGAAAATGCTTCCTTAATTTCCAGACCCTGGGCAATACTGACCCTGCCTTCAAAGAAAACAGAAGTGTCTTCTCAGTTGAGTGTTGACTGCAGAAAGGGAACACATCAGCCTTTATAGACCCTTTTCTTGATTTTACATGGAAGGTCCTAGGATTCACTGTGATGGGTGGTTATACAAAACCCTTAAATGAAACCAAACGGGTGCTACACATGAAAGAGAAAATGATTAATGAACCTGATCAGCCTTAATTTTGGATGTATTACTTTGACATGGAAATCAGCAACCTTTACACCATTCAAATGTAGTTTTTCAGGCAGGTGTACATGCATCCGTGCACACCCCCCACTAATTAACATTCTTAGTCATGCTGTCCTCTTTTTCTTGCTAAGCCCCTCTCTATTGCTTAGGCTATAGCACCACATACAAATAATTTGAGGATTAATTTCTTATTCTCTGCTGCCTCAAAGGAGCCCATCTCCTTATGTCTTGCTTAGTTGACTATGACAAACCAGCCAGGTATGAAAGTCACCTCTTTCAATGTTAAACACAGAGGAAGCTGAAAGATTTCTAAGCAGCATTCATTTCTCAAAATGCTGCCTTTTCTTTTCTTTGGCATCCTATAAGTCCAGAAACAGGCTTTTCTTTTTTTAACTAGAAAATGACATTTGAATGAAATTGTTCTTTTATGAAACAGTACTGATTTTGAAAATGCTGCCAGTGAAAAACAATGAAGCAAACATGACCTTTCTGAAAAAAATACATTCAGAAAAAATAAATGTGAAGTATCATGATGAAACTTTTGTTTAGTTTCTTGCCCTTTCCACAACTATTATTTGTATTTCATGCCATGCTGTGTCCCTAGTAGTGCATAACATGACATGCCCTCCCATTAAGTACTGTTGAACATTATAGGATAAAAAATAAAAACATTTGAAAATTTAAATTCCATTTTGAAATCAAATTGCATTTTCCCCTCAACCGACATAGTACAAACAGAACTTTTGGGGGTATCTTATTCAGAATGAAAATTATTTTCAAAAACCTGTCATGTCCTGCAAAATGGAAATTCTGAGTTTCAGACACTTCTGCTTTCACAAGCCTCAACCTCCTTTTTCATGATAGCACAAACTTTAAATCCAAATGCAAATCAGAGCTATCAGCTAATTAGCTCTCAGGCCTGTTCTTCACCTCCCTTCTTCCCCCTCTTTGCAAATGTGAACATAACCCTGCTTTCCTCTACTGAGCTACTTTTAAAAAAAGAAGGCACTTAATCCAATCCCTCCACTATTTGTATGCTAATTCTACAGGTATTATTAGGCAATAAAAACCTACATGAAAATTTATGACAGACCTACACTTAAAATGCTTCCTACTATGTGCCACCCGCATTCCACTCTGCTGCAAAGACCCTTCTTGAACCTGCCTCAGTGCAGGGGGGATGGACTAATTGACCTTTTGAGGTTCCTTCTAGCCCTGCATTTCTATGATGCAATGCAAGACAAATGTTTCCATTTCCCTCCTAACTGCCCAAATTCTCCAGTGCTCTTTTCAAGAGACAAGAACCAAAACCCAAGTGCCACTGACTTTTGAGATTTTGAAACCTGCTTCCAATCCACACTGGACCCCCTCCCCCCGCACCCTTCCCTTAATACTTCGGGACACTTTCCCAGAATGGATGTGTGGAACTGGGAAGAGGGGAGTGGGGACAGAGAGTGCACTGGCCTGGCCTGTGGAAGACCCAAGCTCAAGGCCCTGACCTTCCAGAGTTGAAGTGATGAAGGACTTGAACCTGAGCCTCCCACATCCCAAGCCAGGTTCAGAAACACAACTTGCACTCTCTCCTTTGATCCAATTCTCTTTCTCTCAAAAAAAAAAGCTTGGTTGCCAACTTTTATAGAACCACTACCTCTCTGTAAAATACTTGGACAGAACAGCATATCTTGGTTCAAATGTGCCGACCAACTCTAAGTCCACACAACAAGAAGTCAATTTCTATCCAGCTGCCAGTCCTCTCTCTCCTCTGTGTTGACCACTTCTCTGACTCAACACCCTTCCAGGTGAGGAAGCCCTCTGATGCTGGCTTCTCCAGCCCTGCCTGCCTCAACAGTCTTCTTGCACCAGTTGTTACTGGCTAGAGAGAAGAACGCCTGTAAAAGGAGAGTAAGAATTACAAGTGTTCCTGTTCCTCTTCCCTCACCCGAGATCTATATCCCTGCTTGGCACATGACTTCTTTTGCTAACCACTCTACCTGGAATGCTTTAAACTACGTGATACCCGATTTCCATTGCCTTCTCCAAAGCTTTCTCTTTTTCACCATCTCTCCATTTGTGACACCTGCCACTTGTACTAATAAGAAAGAAGCTAATGCAATGTACGCAACGCAATAATTAGCAACTTTGCTTCGTATCACCCCTTTCTCCTTCATGCCTAACAGTCACTTCTCCCCTCCCATCATGCCAAACAGCTGCCAGGAATTTGATCTTGATGCTTTGTGCAAACCACTATGGACAACTGTGCAACTGATAAATTGACACACAAGAATCTGAAGCAGAGAGCCAGGCTGAGCTGAACACCACCTACTAGGTCAAATTGGAAAATTTACAGCAAGGATAAATGTGCCTTGTTCAGCAGAGAGACATATTTGGAGCATCAGAATTTACTGCCACACGCTCAGGGGTCTGCACATTGCGTGGGGCCCTGAGCAATAGCATAGGCCTACAGCCAACTCTGAAGAAAAATGTTTTCCTGATTTCAAGCCTTCTGGGACACACTTACACACCTGAAAAACCCATCACTTCTTTGCTGAAGTCACTGTGAGCACAAAAGCATTTTAATAACTTTTCACTGAGTCGTTTGTGCACAAAACAAACCGGACAGAGCTGGGCAGTGGGAAACCCCTGCATGCAGTGGTAATGACAGCTTTCAATAGCAAGATCTTGGATTTACAAAAATTGCTTGAAGAACCTCCAAGCCCCTAGCTCAGATTTAAAGCCAAATTTGATTTTTCCATTTAGAAGCTGTCATCTTTAAGACAAAATTAAGTGCTGCACATATTAGCTGCACTAAAGGGAGAAGAGTGAAACATTACTGGCCCAAAACTCAACTCCTGCTTTAAGCAGATGAATGAAAAGACATCAGATCATGTCTATATGCATTGGGGTAGCCCTGACCCATAAGTCTGAGATAGAACTGGCTGACATTTTGAGGGAAACGTTTTACTTAGGTAGATGTTTCCATTTCCTACAAAGGAAAACATTTTCAGTTTTCTGGTGAATTTTTCCTCCTCTTTCTTCAGAGGAAGGTGGGAGGGGTAACCTAAGGCAGGTATATTTTCATCTTAAGAATTAGCAAAATATGGAACAATTTCCCCAAAAAAGTAATTGAATGAAAAATATCAATTTTGTTCAAACCGATTTTGAAGAAAACACAGCATTTTTTTTTTGCTGGGTTTAACCACGCTGGGTTTTCCTAGGCCAAGCCATACCTCCCGCGGACCAGCTGGGGTTGATACATTTGTTCTGTGCTCTTTAGAGTTGGTCAGGAATAAACACCTCATTTGTTGTAACCTGTGTTGTGGGAAACAGAAAGGGAGGTTTCGAGCCCCTTCGTTTCTTGTTCAGACCAGAGACTTGAGCCTGTGTCTCCAATACTGCAGGTGAATGCCCTCCCCCATCCCTCAGCCTACTGGCTACTCTGTTCTGGGTGCATCCTCGTCTCATGAAATCTCTGTGAAACGTTATGGGTTCACCCTAACAAGAGAAAATCTAGAAAGTGTTTGCAGGATAGGAAAACTGTTTCCATCCTAGCTCGAATACTCTCTTCTCAGGTTTTCTTCATTCTTTTGATGGAAAGGCAGGAGGGATGTCAAACATCCTAAGATCTGCAACTGCTACGATGTATTCAGCACTCTTAGCATCTGTTCTTTTCCCTATTTTATTTTTGCAGGTAGCAGGAAGATGGCTTCTAGAGGGGAAGCTAACATGTAAATTTAAACTTTAGAAAGTGATGCCTGAAACCATGATGATGAATACCTAATGAGCATTCATACAATAAATTTTGTATGGGGAGGACAGACCGAGCGGAACGAACTTAGCAACTGCGATGATTTTGGTTTTTTTAGCATATATAGCTGTCACCATTTGAAAGCCACCCAGAGTTGTGATGCCATTGCGTGGGAACTCCGGGTATAGGGTGACAGTTTAATAACAATTACTTCAAATCTGAATAAATGTACAGTCATGAAAAACAGCTGTTGGCAGAGAAAAACTAGATGCACTCATATTATTAACATCAAAAGCATATAACTCAAAACTCTTGGTTTCGCCTGTACGTTGACAGTCCAAGCCAGCTTTTACTGGCCATAGTAATCCAGCAACTGAGCTAAGATTACATGTATGTTGACTGCTACCAGTACAACTAGGAGATATTTTTTTTGGATGAATAGTGAATATAAATAATGAAAGAGAAAAAAAAAGAGGGGAAAGAAAAGTGAGGGGAGAGCAGGCAGCAGGTGCTACGGGCTATGGTGCTGGAACACAAGGAAGACCCCATTTACCAAGCACCAAAGGGGCCTGCAACTAACGGGTCAATGGAGGACACTTGACCATCAGGACACTTGCTCACTCTATGCTGCTGGAAACCTCAAATAACGCTTTGGCTAAAGCAAGCATTAGGAATACGTGGAACTGCTCAGAAATATTTAGGAATGTGCCAGAGCCTCCAGCACTTCTCAGACAGCAAGGAAACAGCAGTAGCTCCTGCTGCAATCATTGCCCATCCCCCTAATTTGCAGTCATCATTTCCCTTCCTTTGTACCCAAGAGCCAGACTAACTCCCTCTGCTCAGAGCTGTATATGCATCCTCTCTTCCATGATCATGCATCTACCAGAAACGGTGCCACAAGGGTTACAGGCCTGGCTGTTCTGAAGTGGAGTGAGCACAGCCTGGGGGAGGGACTTTAAGGAAGGAAAAGGTGAGTGTCTGGGCTGCAGCAGAATACTCTACCTGGCATTACTGGCTGCTTCCTGTAATTATGGATGGAGGCAGAGTAATGGCAAAGCAGACCATGGGCTAAGGGGTGAAAGCCTCCTGAACCCACCAAATACTAACCCAGGAGACAGCTTTCCAGTATCTCCACCTCTCTTTCCCCAAACCCATGTACTTTTCACTGCTTTATTTATTCCAGGCCTAGACTGCCCACTGTATAAAGAACTGCCCTCATTATTCCCTCGAAAGCCCTCCACCTGCCCACCCTGACATGCACACACTCTTTTCCACTTACAGGCAAACCTGGTGGTCCCCGTGGCCCAGGGGGTCCTGGTTTCACTTGAATCAATTGCCTGTCACCAGTTCTCTTATCACGGTCTACAGAGGTACCATCTTTTGTGTCACTCCCAGTAGTCCCTTGATGCAGAATCCTTTTTCTATACCGTGTGCGGACCAGCCTGGCATCCAGTGGTGTCTGAGGTGGATTCAGAGCATCCTTGGGGCTTCCAGAAGCTTTAGAGTGGTTTTCCAGCATGTCTCTTCCCACTGCTACCTCTACCATCCTATGGGAGATGGAAGAAAGAAGTCTGGGCATATTTCCCGAAGAGGCTGCTGTCTCGCTTTCCTCTATAGACACTTTGGAGAAGGCAGAAGACCTGTCAAGGTCTACGATGGTATCGACAGGTTTGCTGGGTGAGAATGAGGTCCAGATGCCCATGTCTCCCTTCAGCTTTTCAGTGGTGATATTCTCATCTGTGGTTTTTAAGATATGCTGTTTCTTAGAAGCCAATCTATTTACTTTAATGGAGGCTGCAGGCAGGTTCAAATCCTCATTGGCCACCTGAGCATCTTCAGGTGCAGTGGGAGAAACGGAGGTAACTGAGGTAAGAGATTCACTAGTATTCCTTGCTTCCTTCAGGCTGCTCCTACCAACTCCAGGCCTGCCAGGCCCTGTGATTTTATTGTATGTGTAGTTCAAAAGCTCAAAACCTTCCTCCTCAATAGAAAGATTTCCTTCATCCTCCTCCTCCTCCTCCTCCTCGACAAAGGGCCTCTTAGTAGCAGTGGCTGATGTGAGGGCACTTCCACTGGATTCTGGGCTCTGGCTCTTTTGTGGATCTTCCCACACCTGTGTTGGCCTTGAGGTCAAGTCTGGATTGGTAAAATTTGAGCCCTGAAACGAGGGGGAAAAGAGAACAAAGGAAATTTTACATAATTTTAATCGGGCAAGATATTCTCTGTCAAGACACAAGGTACTTAGAAAACATTTCCTATTGCCACCCATTCCAGAAACAACCTCTGCTTATTAGCTCATAGGGCCTTTTCTTCTTGATCTATGAAGAGATAGGCACCAGATACACCTCAGGTGTGAGGCGGGTAATTAATTGTTCGTTTTATCCATGTTTGTTGCAGGGTGGTTTAATATAGGGGATGCACTTATTTTACCCTAATTTCAGAGGAATATGGAAATTATCCTTAACTAGGGATACCTGACCCATGGTCCTTCCATAATCAATTCACACATTTTTCAAAGATTACCAAGACTGTCCAGAGTACTGGCCCAAAAGCTTCTTTCTGGTGATATTCTAGGCCATACACATCAGCGTGAGATACAAACACTTCTTGCATTAATCTCAAACTAAACTAAAGAGTAAAAATAAGAGCTACAAACACACTTGAATGCCACATTAGAAGGGGAAAAGGAATGAGGTCAGAAGTTTTGAAGATGGAAATCCAACCCTAGGGGAAGCAGATTTAACAGAAATCCATGGAAGTTGCACTTGGGACTCTGGGAACAATCTGGCCCCGAAGTCTTTGCAGAAACTGCTTTCAAAGCACTTAGAAGCTCCCTTGAAGCCTCTATGCACTCACAAAGAGGTATGTCTCAATCAAGGACAATTTGGTAAACTACCAGACCCTACTCTGAACGCTTCCTCCCACATATAATAACAGCTGGAATAACTCTTCAAGCAGCAATTCTCCTTTGGGACAGAGAGAGGAAGATGGAAAGATAAGGGAAAGAATAACTTCTTGGACACTAGTGGCAAATTAATGAATTTAACATAGCAATCTGCAGTCTTCATTCTACCCTAGCCTATCATATTAAATAGCATCTTTAGGACAGTACAACTAGCAACTGCTCTTGCAGTGCTATCATACAACAGAGATGGAGACCAGGCACATGCTCCTCCCCTACAGAAAGCTGGTGAGGGAAGGGAAAGAAGATATCACATTAATAAAATTCCTTGGAAAGAAAGAAAAATCTAAATCTACAATCTAAATCTAAACTCCACTTAATTTATGTGCATTAGAATGTGTAATCCATTTTACACCAGGGTTATTTTAACTTGCTCAAATTGGGCCAAGAGTGATGTCTGAACCTAGGCCTTTCAGCATTAAAACCATAAGTGGCCATGTCTATACGAGATGCTTTATTGTGTAGTAGACTAGTCTACTGTGCAGTAAAGAGTCACCATCTACATGTGTAGGCGTTTACTGCACAGTAAATTTACTGCGCAGGAAAGCCAAATAGCTTAATCGCAGTTGTAGACATACCAGTGTCTACTACCCAAGGTTGACTCACTCCTCTGGAAAGAACAGCTGATGTTCCATCCTTGTTCTCTCCCCACCGGTGTGTAGCCATATAGTGTCTCCTCTGTTACATAGAGATTACAAATGCTTTATAAAGGACTTTCTTTTTGTTCAGCGTTTGGACAAGGCCCAGCATGGAGTCCGCCTATTCCAGAATTGGAGCTCCTCTGTACTACCACAATATAAAAAGTCATCTTACAGCCATCATTAGAGAAGACAAATGCCCACACTTGCCTAGAGTGGCTGAGCATGGCTTATATTATTGTAACATTAAATCGGAAGGGAAACAACATTAGCTGCTCAAACAAAATGTGTTTGAACCCATCTATTTAATTGCATCTGCCAGGAACTTGCTTTTTTAAACAGAACTGGCTACTATTACTATTTGGTCCAACTGCTTTCCAAGTCCTAAGTAACAAGATTTTCTAATTTGGAAAGGCTGCTTTTTTTTTTCACACAAGTGTGCCAAGCAGCAAAATAAGGAGGGGAAACATAAATTAACCTCTAGAAGCTACAATTCCTCCTTTAATATATGAAAAGGGCTGGGATGGGGGTGAAGAATAAGGGAAAACAGACTTCCTTCCCCATGCATTTATCGTTCCTACAGCTGTTCAAACAGGTATGACCTCAGAAGAACGGTGATAAAAATCAAAGTAGAACCAAAATCTTGGTGCTACATTCATACATCATACCCACCTGTCTCCTTTTTAAAACCCCATTTTAGAGTCTCTTTATTCCAAAGAGGTGTGAACATAGTAGCGCTCTGGTAAGGCAACTTCCTGGCTTAAGAGAATGCACTGAAGTTTCGCCAATATGGTTGGCTTGGGTGAACTGAAACATTTTGAAAGTTTTGAAGCAATCAATTTCAATTGTCCAATTTTTACACTATTAGTATTAGCTGCTTTCATAGCCAAGAAAAACCCCATTTCAATCAGAAGGTGAATATACTTTGTTTTGAAAGTGTCAACATGAAAATCTTGATCATTTCTATTCTCCCCCACAAAATTTAGAGTGGGAAAATTTCTCTAAATTGATTCTTGCCTGTGAAAAGCTCTTGTTTCAACAAAAAAGTACTTCCCTTAAAAATTATTTCACCTAATATGCTCTGGTTACCTCTAATTCTGGATACGAATCTCACCTCATGCCTCTTTCACCCTAGTGTAATTCCACTGACCTCACTGGAATGGCTCCAATGTTTATGCCCTCCAACACTAAATGCATCCACAATATTAAACCACACGTGATTTGCCTGAATGTTCCCTACAAATACAACATGAATGTAAGTAGGGGGGAGAATGTTTCTACTGAGATAGCTCCTGGGAACACAGAACAAGTTCGGTTTTTTAGCCATTTATTATCCTGAAACATGCTATTATAGTAGTAGTAAAAGATATAATACAGTACTTGTAACAGTAGCTGAGGCGGCAAAAGCTATAATGCAAGGTAGAAACAAAGGGGACCAAATATTAGCCAAATAAAGGCTTAACACGAGTAGACCTTAATTTGAAATAAGGCTAAATTAGTAAAGGTGACCAATATTTAACATTTAGTCATAAAATGAACACTAAGGTGGTAAATGAATAGCTAGGGTGTCATAACAAGCAGGGAACTGGGTTTTTTGTTTGTTGTGGAAAAACACAGATTTTTCTCTTTCAAAGGAGAAAAATATGGACTTGTCTATATTAGGGAGAAAAACAGAGATTCCTCACCTTTAAAGGAGAAAAAATGCAGGAAACGGTGAGTTTCCCCTTGCAGGCTGGCAGGGTTACAGCCTGCAAGGGTTTGCTTGGGGCTGGGGGGGAGTGGGAGGAGGGCAATCAGGTAGGGGCCATCATGTGCATGTGAGTGCAACATGCATGTGGCAGCCAGGCAGTGTGGAAAGCAGCTCCCACAGCTCCCTCCAGGTACGCCTATGGGGGGGGAAGGCAGATTAAGGCCCCATGGCAAGGAAGGGAGGGAGGCAGGGCTGGGGGTGCTGTCACGCTGGGCTGGTGCATGGAGCTTGGGGCTCAGGCGGGACTGCAGGGCCTCGCTGGGGAAGCTGGACAGAACCATGGGTGGCTTGTCCAGGGGATGGCGGAGCGGAGTGGGGGTGGCAGCTCCCTGTGCTGTGCACACTGCTGATGAGAGGGGCATCGGGGAGACAGTACCCCCCAGATTTTTGCGTGCGGAGGGGGTGGATGTGGGCTGCCCACTGTGGGCTTGGGGGTTCCCCACTCTGCTGCCCTCCCCCCGGGGACCTCTGCAGCCCAACGGGTGGGACTTGGCACAGAAGACCAAAGCAGAGCGGGCAGGCTTTGTGCTGTCATCAGTAGTCCCAAGCTGGCTGCACTTCCATGGCGAGGCACACCCTGCCCACCCAGCAGCAGTGGGGAATACAGCTCCATGCTGTTGCTGCTGCTGTCAGGTGGCCAGGGGACATCTTGCCATGGCAGGGTGGCTGGTATGGGGCTCTCAGTGGCACCACCAAGCCTCCCCACCCTCCTGTACCGGGTCCTGCATGCTGGGTTGCAGAGGCAAGGGAGGGCAGCAGGGTGGGGAACCCACATCCTCCCCACACCCATGGGCTCCACTTCAGCCATGCCACCCACAGCACCAGTGGGGGGGTGCTCCGGTTGCAGCAGCCACCACCTCCCGTAGGCAGCAGCTGGGACTCAGGAATTGCTGGGGGGTGGGAGTCGGGGGCTGCGGGCCCTGGCCCTGGTCCTGTAGCTCTGGCGGCTGGGAGCCCCCTCTGGCATGGTTGGGGGGGCAGGGGGCTGCAGGTCATGAGTGAGGGGCACCAGCAGTGCTGGGGAGATGGTAGGCTGTAGGGTGGGAAGTGACGGGCATCGGCAGGGCCAGGGGGCTGTGGGTCAGGAGTGAGGGGAAATGGCAAAAGCAAGGGCAGGCCACCAGCATATCAGGGCTGCTCAGCTCCACAAAACAGTAGGGGAGAAAGCCGTAGCTGGATCCACGTCCTGGTGAGCGAAAGGGGCAGGGGGAACTCTGATTTTCTATGATATAAAAACCAAAATCAAACATCAAAATATGTAAGACTTTAGAATTTATTTTATTATAATGACTGAGGCACTGGTAGGCTTCCAAATTGCGTTAAAACTGGTAATATATCAATAAAACATTGTGTTCAACAGACAGACAGACAGACAGAGTGGCATATCATTATAATCATGGAAAAACGCAGATTTTGGGTGTTTTAATCAGAGAATGGGGGGGAGGGGGTTTAACAGAAAATTTACAATTTTTAAACAGAGAAAACCAGGATCCCTGATAAGCTATACGCATTTACAGAACAGTCATTTCTTTCAGTTTTAGAACAGTTTGGGGAAAATAAAGATATTGAACATTGCAATTTTTAACCACACTTTGCCACAGAAACCTGCTGACTTGAATGCTAATGAGTCAATTATGTTCTTAGTACATATCCTTTTAAATTTTAGGTATTTTTAAGATTTGTGAGGTGAGAAAGTGTCAAAGAGCACAAACTAATGCATAAGTAAATTAGTAGGAGACAGCATAAAAGAAAGCATGGAGCCCTGGGTAAGAAGACAAGACAACACTTGAGAGTCTGCCTCTGGCTTCCTACCTCCTCCAGGGAAACTCTTGCAGGAGTGCAGGAGTTTTCACTGGAGCAAGCATTGCTCAGCGCATCTTATTTCTCATTTATTTTCCAGTTTGCTGATATAACATTTTATTCTTGCCTTTATATCAAAGGGTTGCATTCAAGTTACTTGCTCTCACTGGCTACCTGCTGTTATCTTCAAGCTGTAATCCTAACACATCTGTAGCAACTGAAGCAGAGGCTAGCAACTTGCTTCAATCTTGGTTATCGCGCCCACTCTCCAGGCTACAATTTTTGCCTTCCTAAATTTAGATGCACACAATTTATGAGGAAGAAATTACACTGGAACATGGCAGGCAGTAAAATCCCCAGCTCTGTAGCCAAGCAATTGCTGCCCCATGGCAATGTACTGCAACCACCATTCACTGCTTTGCTATAGTCTAAACAATATCTTATCTCCATGCTGCTACATACAGCACTCCAGCAATCCACACAAAAGGAGGCCAGTAACACATTGCCATCTGTTGCCTGCTATCCTGCACTGTAATACAGGGTATTTAAGTATATCACACATATACGTACCCCTAGTCTTTTTTCCAAGCCTGGATAAACAGAGAAACAAGCTAGAATAACCAGTTTGAGCCAAACTAAAGAGGGAAAGGGGGAATCACTCTATTTTTAAAATGAAGTCTTAAGAATAAACTAAATTGCAGTTGACAGCACTGTGAAATATCATCAGAAAAAGAGCAAGGTATCCATTCATGTCAAACTTCAGAAAGAAGTCTGGTTATAAACAGCAGCTGTAACTACCCAGCTCACTAAATGAAGATTTCAGTTCTGAAATCAAGAGCAGATATACTGTGTGTCATTCTGGCGCTCTGATTGTCTTGCCTGAAAAGATTTATGAACATAAGATAAACATATGGCAAAATTTCCCTTCAATCTTACGTGCTGTTTAACTCCAACCAACATATCATTACCCTCTTTGTGGACATTTTAAAACAATTTAAATGCAGCAATTACCTACCTTCAAAGAGCCTGATATCAGCATTATCTAGGGAGGTAAAACAAGTTTGCCTTCAAGAATACACATGCACACGTCAACAATTTAAAGGGCATAAGTAGAGGAAAGGACATGCACAGAAAGTCTTTCATATTTTGAATGAAACTAGGATTGAATAATGAGAATAAATCATCAAATGCTACAACAAGCAAGACTTAACAGCTATGCTCTCCATGGTAAAATGCACATGGGAGAGATTAGCAGGAACTCCGGACTAGCTCCTTACCTTGGGAAAGCCAGAGGCAACCCCGGTTGCTTGTAAATGCAGCAGCAGACAGCTCAGCACAAGCATCTTCCTCATGTTCAGCCAGCCTGAGCGCTTGGTGCAAAACCAACCACATGGAATGGAAAGGCTACACTGAGCAGTCGGCATTAGACTCAAGAGATGTTAGAGAGCCCTGCCCACTTTACTACCACAAAGCTAGTCCCCACAAATGCTCGTTTTTCTCAATAGAAGCAAAGACAGCAGGTGTGGCTGCGATCCAAGCATACATCATGGATTTTTTTCCCTTTAAATGCAAAGCTATTGCTGATTTGTTTTGTTTTTTTAAAAACTGAAGGAGAGAGCAGTTAAGGAAGATTTTTTTTTTCACCCTTTGGCATTGGCCTGATCTGGCGCTCTCAACATTTTAGAAGAATCTGGTGGCAAGGATGTGGTCAGTTTTGACTGGAGAAAGACTTTACCTCAACAGAACAGAAAGCAATGGTGTCCAACATGGGTCTATTTTACCACCTCCCAAATGGAACTCATGACAGACCCATTCGTTTCAACAACAAGAAACAACAAGGAAGTTTTGCTTTTTCCCTATTAAACCGACACTTCATCTTTCCCTCATTATCCTTAGCCAAGTAACTTCATCCAAATTGGCTCAAGTGCCCAAGACACCCTGATGCGTGATGACAGAGACATAGTAAGGTTGCTGTGGAAGTCTCCGTGAATGTTATTCTACTTTCTGGTAGTGCACTATCCCATACAACAAGAAGCATCACTGGCATGGTACTCTTGTTTTCCAGAAAGACCCCTGTCGGTTATATTTCCAAGGTTGGTTCTTAAAATCAAACTCAAATAGCCACATGGCCATCTAGCTGCAAAGGAACAAAAGCTGGCATGGATCAGGACAAGGAAGAGAAGGGAATACAGAAGATAAAGCATTCACTAAAATTTGGGTGACTGCATAGATTATTTCCGCTCTTTCTCCTGACTGGTTTCCCCTCCCCTGCAACAAATTTTAAAGTCAGGACCTCTAATACTCTCCCATCCTCCTATATTAAACAATACTACCTGTGAGGTTTAAGTCTGAAATAATCACTTTGATAAAGAATCAGAGGTGTCCAGCCCACAGGCTATACGTGACACAATTGGTTTAAACTACTTCTCTTAAGACAGGGCTGTCCAACTGGCAGCTCATGAGAGGCTAAGGTAGTGAGGAGAAGCTGGGCTGTACATGCAATGAGAGGTGGGGCTTGGGCAAGAGTGGCGCCCCTTGCATGGTATGTATGCGTTTCTTCTGATCCTGCAGCAATAGGTTCAACTGCAGCTGTGGAGAAGGGGATATAAGAAAGGTACTTATGTGACTAAGCCTTGAGGTTACATACAGAGGAAGTATTCTGTAGCTTGGGGATTTAAACCTATGAGAGCTGACAGAAGTGACATTTGTCACACAGCCCCTTGAAAGCACTCTAGAGCTGCGTCACATGCGTACAGCTGAAGAGCACTTTAAAAGTGACCAACTGCACAATAAATTAAGCCTCATCTAATGAGGGTTCAGATGAAGGTGCTTCAAAGTGGAGCATTTTAGGGAACTTCTGTTCCCTAGGATGAGTTGTTAGCATGACCGGGGATAGGCTGATGCAGCCCAGCCCCACCCCTGGTACTGCCTGCAGGAAGGGAGGGAGGAGAATGGAGGGGGAGGGAGCTTCAGGCTGGGGTCTTCCTGACCTGAGCTGAAGTGGGGGAGGGAGGTGGATTGGAGCCTCCTCCCTCCCCACTCAAGTCCTCCCTCCCCCCGCACAGCCCCTCCCCACTTCCAGCTCAGTTTGGGAAAATCCCAGCCCACAGCTCCCTCCTAGACCCCTCCCCTTCCCTTCCTGCAGACAGCATCAGAGCTGGGAGGGAGGGCAGGACTAGGGGAGAGTGGCTGCAGGCAGGGTCCTCCGCTGGATGGGCTCCAAAGTGGGGCTCAATACCCCCACCCCACCCAACAGAGCACCCAACAGAGGAACATCTGTTGGGTCAGAGGGAGTCACTCTAATTCATGGGGCTTTATGTAAAGTGCCATGAGTTAGAGCAGGGACTTGCATGTTTGTCAGTGCTCTGTGTGTAAAGAGTCTCAGCCTACCACCTTAACTACTGAAAACACTTTTCATCTGGCACTGACAGAAACCATATTTGAAGAAGTGCCAAATGCCATATTGGAAGCAAACCTGGCCTTTATTGTCAATCTCACCCAACCTGAGCAGTGAGAATCTGTAAAATGTGTGTGTGCAAGGAAGTAGTAGGGGTTTGGGAAGAGAAGGCAAAAAATGAACCACCAGCCTATTCCCCAATGTGGTGATGCCCATAACTGCAGTTTGTTGAGATTCTGAATTAATGCACAGCCCTTACTGATTACTGACCTCCTGGCTTCTCACTCCCTGCAAGCTGGATGCCTCTGCATGCTGTTAAAGGACAAAACACTTGAGAAGGAGGAAACAGGGAGGAAGAAAGAAAGAAAATGAATGGTGGCCTGAGAGAAAGAGAAGCAGTGTCAAGGGCCTGCAGCAAGGCGGTAGCCCTAGACTTCAAGAGGGCCAACTTCAACGAGTTGAGGAGATTGGTGGGAGAGGCGCTGGGGTTCTCGAGGGCAGGGGAACTCAGTGCTCAAGATGAGTGGTCGTTCCTTAAGGAGACGATACTTGGGGCCCAAGGGGTGACAATCCCGACAAAAAGCAAGGGGGGCAAGAGTGCCCAAAAGCCTCCCTGGCTCACCAAGGAAGTCCGGGAATGCCTGGTTGCCAAAAAGGCGGTATACACCCGGTGGAAGGGGGGGGCGATCTCCAAAGAAGAGTATACCTCCACTGCTCAGGCCTGTAGGGGGGCTGTTAGGAAAGCTAAGGTGGACACAGAGCTAGGACTAGGGTCCAAGATCAAAGATAATAAAAAGTCCTTTTTCAAATATATAGGGAGGATGAAGAAGGCACCGGGAAACATGGGGCCCCTGCAAGATATGCTGGGCAATCTGGTGGTTGCGCCAGAGGAGAAGGCAGACAT
>NW_005842392.1:119699-129425 GCF_000455745.1 Alligator sinensis
TCGATGCCTACCTGGCTGGGGTCACTTGAGCCCAGTTTTCCTCCTGCCCAGGCAGGGGGTTGGACTTGAAGATCTACAAGGTCCCTTCTGACCCTACTTCTATGATTCTATAATTCTATGAATAACACTGATTACCAATAAATGGATACTTTTCTTGCAAGGAAGTGCCTGACTTTGGACTTTGAGAACCTCTTGGTCCCAACAGATCAGTTCCCAACCAGTCTGCTAGGAACAGATCCCTCATAGCTTTTTCCAGTTATTCATTCTATACATTTGCAAACCTTTGAGTGAAAGGGACTAGCTGTGTCTTTTCTAGCTATAGGGTAATGCAAATGCCAGGGGCTCGAGCTGTGGGTTACCTTGTGTGTAGTGTCTGCAAAGCCTAATATGAAACACCTTGCAAGGGATGGAATAGAAATAGCATCATGAAGGGAAGATAACACCTTTGAGTGAAAGCTGCTTGAAGATGGAAAGCTCATATCCAGCTTCAGGGCAGTATGCTATCCCTTGGCCCCTGTCACAGCAAGCCTCTCTAAACACTTTTTTTTAGCAGCTTTTACAGCTAGATTCTCTCAGCTGCTCCCCTGGGTGCCTTTGAGCTAACAATTCAATAGTCATACAGGTGCTCTGTCATTTCAGCCCTAACTGAGACTGGGAAGATAAAACAACATGGTTTCTGAACAATGCCTAGCTACTGGGTACAACTCAAGGGACCAGGAAAGCAAGGGAAGTATGCACTTTGTAAAAGTACCATGCAAGCATCAAGCTGAAGTACCTCAGGGGTCAAGATGTAATGAAACAGCTTTCATTAAAGGAAAACAAGAATGTATGCTGGACAAGTCTGTAGAGTTATAAGGATCAGAGCAACTTGAAATATGCTGCCAATTAAACCATGAGAGGCAGGAAGTGAAGGTGTATTTTAAAGCAGAAGAGTATGTGTATGCTGGGTATTAGCATTAAACTGATAGTCCCCATTTTTCCAGAGAGCCGGTCTGCACTGGCAGAAGCAGCACGGCAAACTTCTGCGATCCTCTCTTCACTAACACAACCATCCTACTGGCCCCATACTAAGAGTGAGTGCTGGTGACTCCCATAATCATTTGGAGAACCAAGAAAGGTTCCAAGAGACAGTCCCACCAACATTAAATACTAACAAGCATTAAAGTAAATGATGTTGGAATGATGCGGTAGCTATGATGGTTTATGAGGCAAGGATTTTTGTGGGGGTTATCTTTTATTGGACCAACTGCATGGTTAAGATAGTCTTAGACAAGCTTTTGAATGCAATGCCAAATTTTTAATAGCAAATTTAAAGTGAAATACAGATGAAATGTAAATGATCGAACAGTACGGGTAAGGCATACTGAGCAAATCATTAGAAATTTACAAAATGTGCTCCCCAGGTCACTGCACAGCTGCATGCTTAATGGGGTGAATCCCGCTGAGGTGGATACTTGGCTTAGCCAATTCTATACCTCCTGCTCCCAACCTCTTCATTGGACCAGGGACATCAGAGATATGGCTGGAGCATTCTGGGCTCAAAAAAAACATAGGCCAGAAGAATGCCCTTGAAAAGGATTCAGAGGGCAAGGTGGGGGGACCCAGCATGCCAATTAATGCAAATCAGAGTATCGAGGGGCACCTACTCGCGTGGTGGATGTTTGCTCTGACATGTGCTAATTAGCATGCATCAGAGCAGACTTGATTAATCAAGCTAATTGGTAATCAAGCTAATTATGCTCCAGCAGCCTCCATGTCGTGTGTATTCAGCATCCCATGCTTTAAAATGGTGGTGGGGGCACTTTAAAGCTTGTCAAACGAGCCTTAGTTAAAGTGCCCCTGCTGCCATTTTGAAGCACGGGATGCTGAATACACATGACGCTGTGGTCGCTTTAATTAGAATGGCTTTCAGAGCTGCTCTAATTAAAGTGCTCCCCCTCCACCACAGAGCATATGTATAGAAGCCTTAAGGGCCTAATTTTAGAGCTGTTTGGGCCCTGATTCTCCACTAGCAACAGGGAGGTGGACAGAAAGCTACCTGTGCAATGTGCCAAGTGAAATGCAGGCATGCAAGACAATCTAGCTAGCAGCCATTACCCAGCCAATATGAACTCCCACTGAGAGGGGAAATGTGCCATCAGGAGTCCCTGAGCCTTCCCAGCCCCTCTCCCCTGCTGCAGCTTAATGCAAATAGCAGCAGCGTATACAGCAGACAGCCACCCAGGTGGGTGTTGGTCATGGCAATATTCTGGACTTACGACTTTATTTCTGACTCATTTCCTCCACCCCTAGACTCAGCTCAAAGGGGACGGCAAGAGTTTAAATAAGTAATTCACTTTGACACAGCTTCATACTGGCAGCTTCAACCCTTTCTCCCTAGCTAACTTCCTGGTTTTTGACCAATTTGTCTACTGCAAGGGCACAGCTCCACTGGTCCAACACAACAGGAGGGAGCAGGATATTAAGACATGATGTTCTTACTTCACACACACACACACACACACACACACACACACACACACACACACACACACACACACTGCTTCTTGCTTGCGTAGCCAGCTTAGCAGCAGCAATGAACACACAACACAGTGAGCTCTCCAAGAAGCAGAGCCCATCCAGAGTCACACTAAGCCAGCTGCCTTGCTCAGGAAGCAATGCATACAAAAGTGGGCATATTCTGTCTCAGCACCTTCTCCATGCTGGGGAGACAGAAATATGCCTTAAATGATGCTCTAGAACCATGCAGTGCTGCTGACTGGCTTCTCTCACCTCCTAGATTATATTTTCCTCCCAGCATAAATTGAGCAAACTAAGTATTTATCAATGAACCTCCCCTTGGTAAGACAAGGCAATTGAAGTTGCAAGCCCAGGCCCTTCCCTTCAGACCTCAATGGGCTCTGGAAGAGGCCTACAAGAGAATTAGCACTACAACTATATTCTAATGGAGCTCATCTCCACCCTAAGCTGCGTTATAGGCAGGTATGGTTTGAGAGATGCAATGGGAATTTCAAGAGCACCTAAATAATTCAGTAACCTCAGACTCATATTTAAAAGCGACTTTGGAGCCTGCATGGAAAATACCAGTGTGGCTATGCTATTAGAGCCCCTACTCTCAAATCAGAATTGCTAGAAGACTTTCACAAGCACCACACCAGAAAAGGACAGTCTTATGTAGATATACGAGTCCACAATGGGCAGGGATGAGCCAGTGTAACTCTTACCTGTGTAAATTTATGCCTACATTACACACACACAAAAAAAACGCCTAAAGACAAAAGTCGACATCCCAATGATTTCAATTTTTCATTTGAAAATTGATAGGTACTAGGCTCCCAAAGCACTCAGTTAGTCTTAAACATTTAATAAGAACAGGAATTGAAACAAAGTGCTATTTGGGGGTTAGAGACAGAGGCAGATCTACCACCAGTCCCATGAGAGGCAACTCTCACTTTGCTTGAGGTCTGTGCCTGTGATGAAGTGTGTTGGACTTTTAGACCATGTGGTCTCGTCTCACTCTTCCTAATATACTTGATATCACAGTACTGTGCTTATCTTTATATACTAGGATCCTTGAGGGAAATTTAAACAATTCTCTTCTACTGTACACACAAATGGGTGCAAGTGATCAATCTCTTTGCCTGAAGCTGAGGATGAGAGCCAGGTACTGAGCTGCTGCTAGACTGTGTAATTCACTGCCAGGTTTCAAAATAGAGCAGGAACCAGACATTCATGATACACTCCTTGAAAAAGACCAGGAAAACTCTCCCTTAAGCACTGCCATCCATTTCAGCCATCGCTGCTTCCAACCCCACAGTTACAAACCATGACAGAGCATCCATCAAAGCTATTTCAGAGCAGATTCTGCATCCAATCAAGATGGAGCAGATGATGGAGTGAGAAAAGGAGCCTGCATTGTGTTAAACAAAAGGACCCGAAGGAGAAAGAGTACAGTGCTGCAGAGAGAGCACACTGCCCTTCCACAGGCAAGTGAGTGTATACCCCGACTGCACACCCGGGGAGATGCTGAAGGAGTTAGGGTTTGCTAATATATATATATTCTGGAAAAAAACCCACATGTGCTTAAAAGCATGTTGATGAAATCAGCAGGCACCCTAAATGGGTAGTACTGGCAAATGTAATCAAGGATTCAAGAAACACCCCAATACTACTTGGAAAGGAAAAGAATACAGGTGCTCAACCAGGCCTAAGGAGAGTTGGGTTCAGTCTCCACAGACAACCATTTGCTAGTTATTCAACTAAAACAATACTAGTTTGGGTTTTTGACAGCCTTCCTTTCCATTAGAGGAGGGGTGGGTGAAAATGTTTGTGACAGCTGGAAGAGCAAATGCTATAAAGCTGAAGGGACAGGATTGTCCCAGCATGAGAAGAAGAGTATGCATCACTAACTATTATCATTGGCACCTTTATTGCAGCTTTTCTTCAAGGACTTGCAGCACTTTAGCTGCAGGAAGCGAGTCTCACAGGGCAAGCGGCATACGCAGAATGGGCTGGCCTGGTTTTCAGAGGTGTAGAGAATCTGCAGCTTGCATGAGGCTAAGTCAATGGGAGCTGCAAGTGCTCAGCAACCCTGAAAATGAGCTTGCCTGAAGTCACAGCAGCTTATAACTGGGAACAGAACCCGTGTCCTTTGCTTTTGCCACTCAAAGCCTGTCCTCTGGCAGGTTTTACTGTGTCTCATTTAGGCAAGTAAAAAGCAGTGAAATGTCAAACGCTGAAATGAAGACAATTAGTACTTCCATAGTACATGTTAACAGGCTGATTTCTGTCATGGACTACCGGATAATATTTAGCTCTTAATATGGTCTCTCCTATAAATCAGAGTAATTCCTTTGCCACCCTCCCCACCCTTCCCTTTTCCCCCTCCAACTAATGCACTGAAGTAAACTGGCTTTGGAAAGGCAAGGAGTTAATCAGTGTTTGCACTGTTAATGGAAACATTTATACATCATGGATTACCACACACTTCAGTCAATGTACAGGTCACCTGAAACCAATTAGGAAGAGAGGATTGTGTGTGTTAGTGTGTTTATATCACATATTCAACACGTGCACAGTATTGCTCAGAATCCTTTCTGTCCTAGTCCGTGCCAGAGAAGTGCAGGCAGTGTGCAAGCCCTAAATGGGGATTCCAGCATAAAGTTACTTGGCAGAAAGCTAAGCTACTATGCTCTTTCTTCCCACATGAGGGGGATCATGTTCTCAGCACTTGGTAAATTTTAAACCAAAGGCCTCCAGATGTCAGATTTAGAAATCAATACCCAAGCTGCCTGGTGATGGCTTTAAGATGGGTCTGGAAGTGATCCAAATGTTTTGAGCAAACCTTCATACTTTTGGTTATAAAACTTGTTCCGACTGCCTGGGCATCTTCCACCCCGGAACCTTTAATAATCCTCCCCCAGTCCAAACATCTGGGTATATTCCACTCTAATCCCAGGCATCCCATCCCATTCTGCCCTTTCTCCCCAGCTCCAGTCACCCCCCACCTCCCAGAAGCATTCACACCAGGATGAGACTCTAGGTAACATTTTCACAAACACCCACATGACTCCAGCACTCAAAAGCCATTGTGTTTCTAGGGACACGGTTAGGCTTTTTAAATCTAAGCAAAATCCCAAGGAACAGTTAGGCTTTTTAAATTTTTACTCCTTGTCTATATTCAAAGTTGGACTACGGCTAGTATTTCAAACCAATTACATTTAAACTGATCCAAAATTCTACATCAACACCTTTCATTCAGTTTATATTGATTTAGGTACTCAACTCAATTTTCACCTGGACATCAGCCACATTTAAAATCAAAGTAAGAGCCTCCACATGTTTATTTCAGTGGTTTAATTGAAAAAGAGATTTCAGCTAAACTGACACAATTTAGAATTGAGATAAAATCTGAGTACAAAGCCAAAACATTCATTTAAAAGAAAGACACTGATCACAAAAGGATAAAAACAAATCTATTTTGATAGATTTTCTTCAAATCTTATTTGATACTTTTTTAGATCAATGCTTTTAAAAGTCCAGGCATTTACTTTATGAAAGATGTAAACCAGGAATTGATTTAGTAACTATTTCAGAAAAATGCTTTCAAATTAAAACTCAGCCCCAGTGAATCACTCATCTATTTTATAGAAGTAATAGTTTGATCATGAAAATGCCTCAAGGAATCAAGTTCCTTCAGATGGTACCAATTTGATGAAGGCAACAGAACAAGACCTAGTTCCCTGGATGGTGATTTTCAGCAATAGTCATCAACTGGCAAAAGCTCTTTGTGAATTAAGGGTAACTCCAAAGTGTCGCTGGAAGATTAGGGCATAGTTTATCCATCTTTATTCTAGGCTAAGATTCATTCCAGGGTCTTTTAAAGAAACATTTGTACTGCAAGGACAAACCAGGAGACAGATCTCCCTATGGGAAACTTAACATCCCCACATAAAATAAGTAAACTGTAGAATTCCTTGTACAGCACTTTAGTGAGGTCAAAACAGAACCGAATAATCCCGGGTAACAAAAATGATAAAACGGCTCTTACAGACAAACAGCAAATGTTTTGGAACAGAAACAAAAGACTCACAAATTATTAACTATAAAGGATAAGGATGATGCTTTCATCGTGGCAGATTATCCTATGTTTGCCTACTTCTGTGTTGTCCCTCCCCGCCCCTCCTCTGAAGCAGCTGGGGTTTGTCCATCAAAGATCTCATCCGGTTTGGTAAAGCAACTCCTTCTCGCCTACTTCCTCGCAGTAGCCAATGCAAGTCAGAAAAAGGAAAGGTACAAGCCCTTCAGGAAATAGAGAATGAGGGGCCAGGAAAAGTTGTTTGCTTTTCTAATGTCACTGGCCTGACATTTCCAAAACCACGTAGCTTTTCAATGGAGGCTCTCCTCAAAGGGTGCCATTATCCTCCAACAAAACACAGTGCTCCTGCAGTATCCATCAGCTTCCCTTCTTGGGATTAATTTTGCCACTGCTCTAAAGAGGAATCAAATGAAAGCTCCCTGTGAGTTAATTAAAAAGGAGCCTTTCTCTGCAGAACCACAGCTGAGGTGCTGCCTGCCAAAGAGGGACACCCAGCTCCAGCAGAGATATATAAATATCAGGAAGGGTATTTTTGAACCTGCCTGTTCTCTGCAAGGTATCATTAAAAATTCCAGCAAACCAAAATGTCAAATTAGAATCCAGTGGGTTTGCGTTCCCATGGCCTAACTCTTGGCCAGATACCGCATCAATAATGCTCTCTTCTCTGCAGCGCCTGGTCTTTTGGGCAAAGGGTCTTCAGGCCCCTAGGCTGGCAGGCAGGCTTCTTTAGTTCCAGCGGCAGAGATCTCATCTGGCATGTAGGGGCACTGGGACAGCCCCGCTCCTAGCCTCCTCCTCTACAGATACAATGATGGATGCTGTGGTCTGGTGCTTTGAAAATCAGGGCAGGCTGCAGAGACCACATGCTGCAGAGCAAAAGCCTGGTGGTTAAGTACAGTCTCTTTTCCATATCTACCTTGTGTGGTGGAACAACTATAGAAAACATACCCTTTTTGTTGGGGCTCCACACTGCAAGGGCACTGAATGGCACCAGCTCTGACCTGGCAAGGCATTTAAGAACCTATGTAATGCTAAGCACACAAGATTTCAATGGGATGAGCTTGAAGTGAGGCACTAGCTGAAGTGTTGTGCTAAACCAGAAATGGCATCCTCAGCCCCTTGCAAGATCAAGCACCTGGGATATGACCAGAACATAGTAACCACAGCAACAGGGAGGCTTTAAGACCTCTGCATTGCCATTTGCACAGGGCTCATAGGATCATAGAAAATGAGGGTTGGAAGGGACCTCAGGAAGTCACACCTAGTCCAATCCCCTGCTCAAAGCAGGACCAGCCCCAACTAGATCATCCGAGCCAAGTCTTTGTCTAACCAGGTCTTAATCACCTCCAAGGATGCAGATTCCACATCTTCTCTGGGTAACCTGTTCCAGTGCTTTACTACCATCCTAATGAGGCAGTTTTTCCTAATATCTAACTTAAACTTCCCTTGCTGCAACTTGAGACCATTGCTCCTTGTTCTGTCATCTGCCAGATGGCACTACATATAAATTGTATTTGGTTTCCTGAGCAATAACTTCTGCTGAGCTCCAACCTGGAGATGTTCTGCAGCATGAAGTACCATCAATCTAACCATATTAAGATTGCTACATAATATACCACACATGCACACATATATGCATGCACATATGCACACACACACACACACACGCACAGAGTATTAAAGAGCTACTGCCCCTGTCTGTGAAAAGAACATGGTTAACAGGAGCACCGTGATAGTACCATTTGGCAGGAGGTGACAGAGTTCATTTGCTGGTTTCATGTCTGTGGTGATACTGCCTTTGTCTAGTTGTAGCTTTCAGAAAGTATGGGCTAAAAGAAAAATAAAATGATCTGTAGATAAGAGATGAAGAGATCCTCAGCATCTTTGAAACTCAATGATGAGCATTAAGACCAGCCCTGTCAGAACAGATGCCATTACAAAGGTTCCAGGTTCTGTAAATCAGGCAGCAGTTAAGCCTAACCACTAGACGGCTTTCTTAGCTTGCACAGTATCTAGACACGGATTAAAAATCACCCAGATTCTGGTCGAGCCTGCTCTTCAAACAGTGCCATTTCAAAGGAGCAGAAAAGAATTCCTGCCAACAGCAAGGACTGTGCATCTTACTGAGAGTGTGACAAGTGCACAGAGAAGTGAGGGCACGTGCCTCACAAACTCTTGGGAAATTGAGGCAAAAATACACAGTGACATATTTGTGATATATTTTATTGGACCAATTGCTCAAGACCTAAAGAAGGGCAGCATGCACCCAAAAGCTTGTCTAACCTTTCCCCCAGCTATGCAGTTGGTCCAAAGAAAGATATCACACCAAAACCCCTTGCCTCATACAACTCCTAGAATCTCATTATATTTGCCAATACACAAATCAGGGGTCATCTTACACCCCATCTCCTAACTTCCCAACCTGGTGGAAGTGAACTAGTGATAAAAACCTCACCACCTAAGAAATTCCTGCCCAGAAGAACATTCCACCTTTTTACCCTTTGTGAAGTATGAAACACCATAACCAGAAGGAAATAAGACTACATCTTGCTTGCCACCAAACAACTTTGAGGTAAACAGACTATTCCAACTTTTCTCTGAGCCTAACCTGCATAAAATGAACTGTTCCAAACAGGAGATTTTACCACACCTTCAACTCCCATGAAATATGAACTTTCATGTCTACCTAGGAGAACTTTTACAATCTTTTCTTCTATGCCTGATGAAGGGTGCTTGCAATGAAATAATTTTTTTTGGCAAAAATCTAGTTGGTCAAATAAAAGATATCACCTCTACCATGAGTTCCGATTCCTTAGTGATAAATGAACACTCCCAGATTTCACTAAGGAGAAGCACAAGACAACACAGAAATCTGAAGTCAGCCACAAGTTGCCCAAGCAAGAGGGACTATCACAGCACACCTCACTGTCCCACTCCTAGAGAGGGGAAAACTGCTGGGGAAAAGCCCTAGCAGGGATAAAGAGTACAGCTGTGGGTTGCCAGGGCAACTAATAAGAGTCAGCTGCCTGCAGGGGGCAGGGCCTGGCGCCTATAAAGCCTAGAGTCAAGGCCAGGCTAGCAGTTCCCTGCTAGCAGCTAGAGGGGCTGGGGCTGGGGCTGGGGCTGGG
>NW_005842392.1:130027-138246 GCF_000455745.1 Alligator sinensis
TGTAGGGTGCTGCGGTGGACCCCGACAAAAGGGGTTAGCAGCACAGCACCCCAGGAGATGGGCAAGGTACTGCGGCGGTCCCCGGCAAAAGGGAATAGCAGTGCGGTGAGCCCGCATAAGAGAGGGTAGCAGTGCGGTGGGCCTAGAGGACCGGAGACTCGGGAGCAAGTCCCGGAGCTGGCTAGATTATTTTCGAGAAGGTCCAGAGTGGGCTTGACGAGAGTCCCAGTGAGGGGCTGTATATTAGAGAGAGCCCGGAGTGGGCTAGATTACAGAGGAGGCCCGGGGAAGCGGGCGTGTTGACAGACCAACGTCTAGGACATCTGCGAGGCTTGGGGCGGGGGATTAGGGGTTGGTAGGAGCCACGCGTAGCCCATAAGGCTAGGGTGCCTGGGGAGCACCCATCATACCGGGAGACCCCCAGGGGGTCCGGGAACACACGGGGACAGAGGTCCCAGCTATCCATGCCCAGGGAGTCATAAGGCAGCCTCCCAACATATACTAAACAGCAAAGACGTGGCAGGCGAGAATCGAGGGTGCCCTTGGGCCGAATTGGCATGGAGCGAGGGCCTTAAGGAGATCACGGCCCTCCTATAGGACCCTGCTGTGACA
The DNA here is from genome assembly GCF_000455745.1 of Alligator sinensis. Classification (NCBI taxonomy): domain Eukaryota; kingdom Metazoa; phylum Chordata; order Crocodylia; family Alligatoridae; genus Alligator; species Alligator sinensis. Next base: position 130,640 of record NW_005842392.1, read on the forward strand.
GGGACCCACAGAATGAAATAATTTTTAAAAAAGCTAAAACAAGGTGTATAAGCAATGCAACATGGTGAGTGCTCCCTTAAGATACTAATTAATTAAATCACATTAACTCTATAGAGAGTCCATTCAATCACAAGGGCATTGTTATGCTACCAGCTCTTCCCTAACTCCCATGGGATCATCATCTACAACTCGGCATACCCCCTGAAGGATGGAAGAGGCAGCTTGACCTTGAGGCATGAAGAATTAGCAAGATATAATCAGGTTAGTGGTGCACAGAGGGTTTTCCAGAACAACAAAAACAGCATCAAGCCAACCCCACTGTGCACTAATCCAGGGAAATGGATGCATAAACTCTGTTCCCAGTGGGGTGCTGAACCTGGGAGGGGTGATGAGCAGAGAGCGTGGAGCTGCACTGCTCTACACCAAGGAGGCTCTAAAGCTTTCCATTTTCTACAACATTTCAGAAAAGGGAAAAAAACCTCCAAATTATAATCACTCTTGCCCACATATTTTAACAGTTTGGGGATTCCTTGTTCCATTGTCGACAGCACCAGGAAACAACACTCCCCAGACCAGTACCTAGGCAGCAGAGGACTGAGTCACACTAAGGGACAAGGAGACAAGTTATACATTTAGCAAGAATTGGAGAAGAATATTCAACTTAGAAACAAGTGCTTGCTTATATAACCTGTTTTTAAATGTTTCATAGGAACTGCCTGAGTGGATTTAAGTAGGATCTATCTGGGCCACTATCCAGTCTCTAGTGACAACTCCTACCAAATGCAAGGTGGGTGCAAGAAATGCTGCAATAGGAAGTTATGCAACAACTTGCTCCTTTCTTTTTGATCTTGAGGACTTTAACTTGGGGCTCCATTGCTTACAGTTTCAGCTCCTATCATGGAGACTATCAGCCTCTGCCAGCCTATCATGCTCCTATCATGCTCCTATCAGCTCCTATCACGGAGGCTGTCAGCCTCAACAACCAAGCTCTGAAATTATTAAATGAAGACTCGCAGCTTCTGCTAAGGATTGCACAGTGGGAGAAATTTGTGTTAAAGGAGGGAGGGCCCTACGGCAGAATCCTGGCTCCACTGCAGTCAGTGGCAAAACTTTTGCTTGCTTCTTTAAAGCCAGGACTTCACATCCAGAGTTCCCTACTGGTCAATGCCTTTGCTAACAAGAAATAAAGTTCCCAACAGGACCATATAAGGGAGAGGTTTGGACATTTAACCAAAAGCCTGTGCTGGCCTGCTCCTTCAAATACACTACTCAGGAGGTCCCAGACTGGGGAACAGACTAGCAGGCACTCAAAAGGAATACACATGATGCAGAAGCAAAATGCTTTCTAATTCAGTTTTTAAGGTTTCACTAAAGAATGAGGATGGCAGAGTTCAAAGTATAACCTGCTACAGTGAGAGAAATAGCCAGACTGATGCCTTTCCTCTTCTTTTTATGTCAGGTCTTAGAAGACTTCAGATTTAAACTATGCATGAGAGACTGCACATAGGACTTAAAACAGGCATCTGGCACTAAGCCACATTACTTTCTTAATGGTCATCAGGCTAGAGGAAATAATGGTGGGAAAAGAAAGTGAGAACTTGCTACCTTCTGGGATCTAGGTTAAAACGTTAACCCTTAAGCCACGTGAGCTGCATCAAGGCTTAGCGTTCATGTGCTTTGGTAATTACTGCTTCCCCTGAGCTGGGACCCTGCAAAAGAAGCCTTATCCTGGGTATTGACTCAGGGCTTTGGGAAGCAGTGCTAAAAGGCACTATTTCTGTTTGAATCAACAGTTAACTAACCAATGACCAGTGGAAGCTGAGGAGAGCTGGATGTGTCAGAGGTATCCATCATTTGAGTAAGATGTAAAATCAAAAACTGGGCTGGGGTGAACAAAACTTTACTGACAGTGCATGTTGAGGGCAGTGGTATGGCACTATTTCTAGCCTCTTACCCTTCATGGCAACACCATTTGCTGCTGAATAACTGCTGTCTTTTGTCCCAAGACATGGTGACATTTCAAGGAAGGATGAAGAGATCTTTCTAGATCCCTTCCTTACCTCTGCAGGCTATTGTGAAGCTTAAAGTTTACAAAAGCACGTTGAGCCCATCGGATGGAAGATGTTATTAAGCGCAAGTTACTATTGCTGCAGAACTTCTGTTCAAACAGAACATTTAATTGTTGCCACCATGAATGTGGAGATGAAATCTTCCACCCAGTGCTGGTTTTCACAAGCTGTAATATTCCAAGCCTGCAGCTACAGTACTATGACATAAAATAGGTTATTACAGAAGAGTCTTTTTCTTTCACTATGGAACATCCAAGGAAGGAAATCACCCAACATTTAAATTTGCCTTAAAGTCCAGGCAGAACAGTCTTCAGTGTCCTGCTAACTTCATTGACATGAATCATCCTGGGCATTACTTCTGCAGGAAACCATGAGGTGAGGTGTTGTTTTTTTTTTTAAACAATAACAACAAAAAATGCTCCTTGGAATCCAAGCATTCATAAACTGACCCACCCATCAGTGCCAGCTGTCCACAAGCTGACCAAAGACTCCTGACATTTGCCCCAGGTTTTAAACGCTGCCTGGTGGCATCATAAAAATTGAGTCATTGATAAAACAAAGCCTGACCTGATGTCATTTGTTATCTTACCAAACAGAAGGGCTTTATTTCATTTGAAAGTATAAGAGAGAAAATGTGCTTGAGGTTTCCAGCCTGTTCCCAAGCATGGGTAGATCACAACTCAGTAGCTGTTGCCATAGGCGAGAGCTAGGGCTTAATGGACAAGAGCTCTGTCATCCTTTCTGTATTAAAGGATATAGAACGTTTGGCAAAAACTATGGGATTTGAGCCACTGTTCTTAATTCATAGACCTAAAAAGCAACGCAGTCTTAAAGACTATGATTCACAACAGTTCTTCTATGGGCTTGTCCACACAATAAAGGCACACAGCTGGGAGCCATTAAGACATAATGGGCATGGACGTGCGGTATGGGGTGGCACAGACCCACCTGCAGCACCACACACTGCACATGCAGGTGTTCCCTGTGCTCCTACTTTGCGGTATAGGGGGTCTTTTTGATCCTAGGAGATCCCAGGGTCAAAAAAACTCACTACAAAAAGAAGTAGAGCAGCACACACGGCAGCAGCATGCACTGCTCAAAATTGGAGCCTGGCTGGCTGGAGCCACGCTCCAGCTGCTGGCCAAGCTTTCTGCCATGACTGCAGCCCCAGGAGGCCCCCAGGACAAGCTTCTGGAGCCAGCCTCCCTGACCCTACCTGGGGTAACCTGCTGCATGCCAGAGCACACATGATGTGAGTGTTCCCTAGGGACAAGTAGCAGAAGCACACCTTCACAGACTTCATAGACATTAAGGTCTGTAGTTTTTCTTGTAATCTTGATGGAAATGATTTGATGGTATTGTTGAGTTTTTTGGTGAAAATATTATATTTTGGTGAAAAGGAGAGTAGGATCTTCTTGTAGTTCTTTGTAGTAGGTGGTGTCAGAGAGCTGTCTGTTGGCTTCCTTTATGTAGTCTCCACGGTTTAGGATGACTATGGCTCCTCCTTTGTCTGCTGGTTTTATTACTAACAATTTAATTTTGCAGAAAAGGCGATTTGCTGTCTCAGAATTCCCAGCCAGCTCTAGGTTATAAACATATCATGAAGACCACAGATGTAGTTTAATAGACTATCAGGATTCCAAAATATCATTATAAATGATGTATGTAAGGGAGACAAAAAACAGTGTAGTACCACGCGTGGGCCAAAGGGAAGGCTGGAAGGAGACAAGAAAGCAAATCACCAGTACTGTAGGCCCTCATCTCAGGAACTCACTCCTGGTGGAGGTTCTGATCTTAGCCTTATTCAGACAATGCTAAAAAGATGCACTTATTTCTCCAGGTTTTTCCATGAATGCAAACTTTCTTGTGCCTTTCTCTATTGCCAATGTCTTCACTTATATTCTTTTAAAATCATGGCAATTAGTAGTGGGAACGTTCTGCAATGTAGATATTCTGCTAAAGGACTTCGAAGACCCAAGGTCAAGTAACCTGTCTAATACAGACCTCCTGTGTGACCTTAGCAAAGTTATTCAGTGCCTCTACCCCTTTACGGAAGAGCAGGACTATTATTCCCATTTTACAGGTGGGGAATGTTGCCATGATAAACATATTACAGACTGTGAGGCACTCAGATGTTATGGTAATGGAGCTCGCAGTACATAAGATAAGTCCCTAAGATCAAATAGTTCAGAACTGGTGCCAAATCTTGGTCTCTTTATTCAACCCTAACCAGCTTCACTGACAGCTTTTCTGGGGTAACAAGTAAAAAGTGATTAAGAATTTCAGGGTTTGGCCTACAATTTGAAGAGAAAAAATCCAAATGAAAGGAATGTATTTAAACCTCCAGGGAAATGCACATTCTATGCCATTTCAATCCCAAAATCATGAACAGCTGAATGGTAGGTGAGGCACAAGAAAGTCAAAACTAGGACTAAACCATCAGCTGCTGTACCTCATTTTAGGCTAAGGACACATGGAGATGTTAGTACATGGCAAGTCAAGATGGGAAGATTTAGGCCCCCTCTACACATTACATGCATCACACAATTACCTGGTTAACTGCACAATTAAGTTATACCAGCTACACATGCAAATTAACTATCATAAAAAGATCTATCCAGCTATTAAGTTACAGCCGGAAAATGTGTACTAACTTTATAGCTAGTTTCTATCCAGTTTTAATTTGCACATGTAGCATAGCTATGCCCCCGTGGCTGAGAGTTGATGGTGGCTGGGGGTCCCGCAACTGAGACATCGTCTCAGAGAAGCATTTAGCAGCATCTAGCATTTAGCTCATTAATTTGGGGTCCAGGACAGTGAAGTAAGATGGGTCATATAAAAACCATAGGCAGAATATGTCTGAGCAGAACAGAAGAATAAAAGAGCCTCACTGGAAAAGATCATTAAGACCATGGCACGCTGGAAGCTCCTAAACAATCTTGGATTTAAAATTCAGCTCTTTCAGAGAGGGAGAAAAAAAAATCACCTGTACTTGAACAAATAACTAAAAGAGAAACATATTCTTGTCTCAACTTTTGAGAATAAAACAGAAGCTGGTACCTTAAAGCACTGACGGAAGAGGGTAGGACAGGAAAACAAAACAAAAAACCCTCTACTGGCCAGCAGCTCACTACAGACCAAGCCATTTGATTATGGAACATAAAACCCTTCCCCATCCTTTGCCTTGGAAAGGGCTGGCTCTACCGCTGCTAAAGTAAAATGGGATAGATTTTTAAACATCCAAAAAAAGAGTGAGAATATGATCTAAAGCTGGAAGATGGCACCAGGAAGGGCATTAAATCTAATGTGTCATGAGTATTATGTGCCTCTAGGCTAAGACACTAAGCTCTGCTCCCAGCTCTTTCCCAAAAACCATATTTCAAGGCTATTTATACCAAGAGCATGTGGGTTATTAACAAGAAGCTGCAAGCAGAACAGAAATTAAAACTATTGTGGCATGCTATAGCTGAAGTTAATGCAAAATAAATGCATTAGTATTATACCTACAAAGCACAGAGACGCAGGCTCCCGGTAAGAAGCCAGGAATTTATTCCTGGCAGCCAGAGTCAAAACATCTTTGGAGTTTCTAAAAATTATTAAGGACAACTTTCTAACTAAAACAGTGCTATAGCCAAAGCAAAGAGATTTTTTTTTATACTTCGTCTTGACTGACAAAGAGAAATAATCTCAGACCCAAAAGCCAGGGGAAACTTAGCAATAAGGGATCATGACTGGATTACAATGAAACAGATTCAAGTACAAACCAGTAATATGTGTGTTTGATGCTTTAGAAAGGGCTGATTTCAAATGGGTATTAACAATGCTGAGCATAATTATTTGGGAGGAAAAATTTGAATAAATGTGAAATCATGATTGGAAACTGGTTAAAAGCAATTTTATGAGATGCCCCAAAAAGCTAAAATTGAGAAATACAGTGATTTTTGTTAAAAACAAATAAGCTGGTTTAGGAGGGAAGTGAAAACTACTGATTAAAAACAAATGAAGGAAAGCAGAAGTGAAGGGACACAAAAGAACACACGTTTAAAGCTACTGCCAAGAGAGTTAAAGACAAGAAGTTTAAGTCTATTAGGAAGAAAAGGAATCCTAGTAATAGTATTGGTCCATAATTAGATGGAAACAGTAGAATCACCAATAACAATGTAAAAGAGGAAGAAGTGCTCAGTAAATGTTAGGCTCGGCACATGAAAGAAGCCAGGTGCTGTAAGCTCAATGATTAAACACTTTCCATTACAACAGTAACTAACCAAAGCTGGACAGTTTAAAAGTGGCAGGTCCTGATACACCTAAGAGTTTTCAAGCAGCCAGCTGAGGAACTCTATTGAATGCTTAATATTAATTTCCAATAACTTTTGGCACATTGAGAAGTTCCAGAGACAAACGACTGCGTGAGAGAATGATGCTCTCTTTGGAGGTAAAACCCCACCAAGCAGCTGAGGGTCTCATTCTTAATTGGGTCACCGAATGTGAAATAAGTGTGTTGTGAATTTGGGTTCTACTGTCCATTTAGGATTAATAAAAGCAGACCATACTTGCAGGATGGGGGACTGTTTCATGGAAAGCAACGGCCTTGAAACAATAGTTGTTCACCAGAGTGGATAAGCACACCTGTGCTTAAGGTCATAGAATCATAGAAAATTAGGATCAGAAAGGAGATCATCTAGTCCAGAAGTTTCCAAACTTTTTCTTATTATGTACCCACTTCCAGATTTATCAGTTGCCCGCATACCCCTACCAGCATAATTTAACCCCTTAAATGACAATTATTTTATAATGAAAATTAAGTACACCATTACACAATTTCTCTTGTGTACCCCCCAGGGGTATGTGTACCACAGTTTGGGAACCCTTGATCTAGTTCAAACCCCTGCTCAAAGCAGGACCATTACCAACTAGATCATCCCAGCCAAGGCTTTGTCAAGCCGGGCCTTAAAAACCTCCAAGGATAGAGTCCACCACCTGTCTGGGTAACCTGTTCCACTGCTTTACTACCTTCCTAGTGAGAAAGTTTTTCTTGGTATCTAATCTAAACTTCCCTTGCTGCAACTTGAGACTGTTACTCCTTGTCCTGTCATCTGCCATCACTGAGAACAGTCTAGCTCCATCCTCTTTGCAAACCCCTTCAGGTAGTTAAAGGCTGCTATTAAATCCCCTCTCAATCTTCTCTTCTCCAGACTAAATACACCCATTTCCTTCAGCCTCTCCTTACAAGTCATATTCCCCAGCTTCCTAACCATTTTCATTGCCCTCTGCTGGACTCGCTCCAATTTGTCCACATCCTTTCTGTAATGGGGGCCCCAAAACTGGACACAGTACTCCAGTTACTAGAGAAACTGGACCTTTTCAGCCTCCGCAAGAGAAGGTTGAGAGGCGACCTTGTGGCTGCCTATAAGTTCATCACGGGGGCACAGAAGGGAATTGGTGAGGTTTTATTCACCAAGGCGCCCCCGGGGGTTACAAGAAATAATGGCCACAAGCTAGCAGAGAGCAGATTTAGACTAGACATTAGGAAGAACTTCT
>NW_005842392.1:138360-140436 GCF_000455745.1 Alligator sinensis
GCCCTCTTTCCTGCCTATGCAGGGGGTCGGACTCGATGATCTATTGAGGTCCCTTCCGACCCTAACATCTATGAATCTATGAGTTGTGGCCTCACCAGTGCGGAACAGAGGGGAATAAGCATTTCCCTTGACCTGCTGGCAACACTCCTACTAATGCAGCCCAGTATACCATTTGTCTTCTTGGCAACAAGAGCACACTGTTGGCTCATATTCAGCTTATTGTCCACTGTAACCCCCAGGTCCTTTTCTGCTGAACTGCTGCTTAGTTAGTCAGCCCCCAGCCTGTACCGGTATTTGGGACTGTTCTGTTCTAAGTGCAGGACTTTGCACTTCTCCTTATCTAAGCTTGCAGGATTTCTTTTGGTTCAGTCCTCCAATTTCTCTGGGTCATTCTGAATCCTAGCCCTACCCTCCAGCATATCTACTACTCCCCCCTCAGCTTAGTGCTATCTGCAAACTTGCTGAGGGTGCACTCCATCCCATCTTCCAGGTCACTGATGATAATATTGAACAGACAGGCCCCAGGACCAAACCCTGAGGCACTCCATTTGATACCAGCTGCCAACTAGTCATTGAGCCATTGATTGCTACCCTTTGAGCCTGACCATCCAGCCAGTTTTCTATCCACATTTCAATTTGTTCATTCAGCCCATACTTCCTTAGCTTGCTTGCAAGAATGTTGTGGGAGACTGTAATAAAAACTTTGCTAAAGTCAAGGTATATCATGTCCACTGCTCTCCCCATATCCACACAACCAGTCATCTCGTCATAGAAGGTAAATAGGTTGCTCAGGCATGACTTGCCCTTGGTGAATCCATGCTGACTGCTCCTAATCATCTTCTTTGTCTCCAAGTGCTGAGAAATGGATTCCTTGAGGATGTGCTCCATGATTTTTTCCAGGGACTGAGGTGAGGCTGACTGGTCTGTAGTTCCCTGGATCCTCCTCCTTCCCTTTTTTAAAGATGGGAACTATATTTGCCCTTTTCCAATCCAGAAGCTGATCACCATGAATTTTCAAAAATAATGGCCAGCAGCTCTCCAATCACATCAGCCAACTTCCTTAGTACCCTTAGGTACAACACGCCTGGCCCCATGGACTTGTACACATCCAGCTTTTCTAAACAGGCCCTTAATTGTTCTTTTGCCGCTGTTGGCTGCTCACCTCCTCACCAGATTGTGCTTTTACAGTTGCCTTCATACTTTGATGCAATGAGTGAATGATGTTCAACAGGTTGGGAAGTATGATGAGAGTGCCACTTTTTCCAACAATGTTCAACAGGAAGATACCCCTAGTTTATAGTTTTCACAGTCTAGAAAACTTGCCTTCTAGTGTGAGATCTAAAGAGCATGGGCCATGCTGCTTAACAAAGAACTACTAAGGGCTATGGAACTTGGCAAGAATCTGAGCGTGGCTACATAGGAAACACATCTAGTAAGAAGGCTCTTCAGTGTAGCAAAGCAAAGCAAAGCAAATCCAAACTAGAAAAAGAGGTGCACATTTTCAACAGTGAGAATAATAAACCATGGAACAAATTACCAAGAGTTGTGGTGGATTCTCCATCACTAGAAATGTTTAAATCAAGTTTGGATGTTTCTCTTAAAACTTCCTATAATTCAAACATGAGCTAATCCAGGGAAATCCTGTGGCCTGCCTTTTGCAGAAGAGCAAACAGGATGAGCAGTGTAATTTCTTCTGGCCTTATTAACAAGACATTTCGAGTCTCAATCAGAAGGAAGATTAATGATCCACAGGGACCGAGTAAGGGAAAGGAAGTAAACCCCACTGAATACTCAGTGCATGATGAGCCATTGAACTCCTACAATGAGAAGGGGATGTCAGTTGTTAGAGGCTGACTATGTACAAACCACTGGTAAACTGTTCTGATGTCCCTTGGACACAATGACCCTGATGTACCCTTCACAAAAGTCCAGCTACTTTACTGGAGGAAGTTTCAACTGCTGAGTAAAGATTTTATGCGCTGAAGCACAAGACGCTGTCTCTATATTGACCCTTTACCATGACAGCCAATTCCAAGTCAGTCACAATAGCAAAAGTCTGGTTTAATGAGCTCTGCC
>NW_005842392.1:140446-144762 GCF_000455745.1 Alligator sinensis
AAACATCCCAGGCTCTGGCATCCATACACCACTCCTTCCTATCACCAACCACTCCTTCATGCAACACAACTACAGGAAGTCCATTGACTCTTTGACATTGGATAAATTTAAGTGTCTGTGGCTTGTCTGTCAATGTAGCAAGGCTTTCTACAGCAGCTCCTAGGGAAATCAATTCACTTCTTTGCATCATGTGTCCTAGAAAGCCAAGCAAGTGGAAACAATGGCTTGAGTGCTCAGGGAAACAACTCCTAACATAGCGGGGCATTTCCTTAAGCAGCAGTGCTCCCTAGCAGATCAGCAGACAAAAGGGACTACCTATTGCAGGTTCAGAGACATAACTGGTAGGCCTGTGCGAAGCGGCTAGTAGTAGCTTCGGATTCAGCTGGTGCAGGGGACAGTGATTCGATTCGGTGATTCGAATCGCTGTCCCAATTCGATTTGGCCAAATCTCCGAATCAGCCAGGCCAGGCCCATCCCCTGCCCCTCTCCCAGCCTGGCAATGGCTGCCCCCCCTGCCCCAGCTCCTGGCTCTGGTTAAAAAAAAAAAAAGCCCTGGGTCACCAGGTGCTGCCAGATGGGGGGACAATCCCTGCTGCCCCCCACTGCCCCACGCTGCATGGGGGACTCTGCACGAGCCCCCTGACCCCCCCTCACTCCCCCAGCCCCCCCACGGGTACAATACGTGTTCCTGCCTCATCCACTTGCTACTATGATGAATCAAGTCATACAACACATTGCTTCCCCTTGTGGCTCCAAACACCACGTTTTAATCCGTTAGAATTTATATAACATGTCCACATGCTGTGCCTAGACAATTGATACCCTGCAGGTCTTAATTATTCAAGGCCTAAACTTTCAGAGGTGACTAACATTTCAGGGTGCCTCAATTTTGGGCTGGCCAATTTGAGACATCATGCAGGTACCTGATTTTCAGAGGCCAGGTGCTAAGACTTGCTGCATATTAAACCTCTGGGGTGGCGAGGAGGGTGGCAACACTCAGAAATTCAAACACGCAGAACACCCTTGAAAACGTTAGACATAACTGTCCAAATGAGACCAGTCAAATAAAAAGAATCTAAAAAGATCTCCCCACAGCCTCACCACATCACAATGTACGTCTCTGAAACCACTGCTCCATCACCACTGAGAAACAAGGGCAAACTATAGTTCTCATTTTAAAAAGCCAGCCAAAGATCAACAGCTGTTCTTTTGACAATGCACAGAGGTCATCTGGTCTCCAATTGTGTGGTCAAAGTATGACCCCAGTGTACTGTAATAAACCCAGCAGAGCTGAAATTCTCTATAAAGGGGCTACTTCAGGAGCAGAGAAGTCATTGTTTTAACTGAAAACATACTAGAATATTGCAAGCATATGGTAAACAATAAAAGGCAGTAAGGGCATGGGAACTAAAAGCCTGCGATAGGTCAGCTAATAAAAGGTTTAATACTGGCTGTAACTCACTCTAGATGACGCCACATGGCATGGTTAAATGGAACGACATTTATTTTGTTATATTTGAAATAAAGATTAAGAGACCAGTTCCAGAACACCCCCTCCTTATTTCTTTTCAATACAGACTCTTTAGAAGTAAATCATACAGATGAATGGATCTATGACAAATCATTTCAAAGATACCCTATCAATGCAGTGCTTTGTCAATGGCTGAAATATGGAAGTGTTTACAGGAGAAAGTTAGAGCTCCTCTTTATTTGCACCATTTCAAGCCAGGCGCCTTGGAAGGCAGGAATGTCTCTTCTTGTGCTCAAACCATTAGTCAAACTTCCTACATTCCAGGCCTGCCTTTGCTGTGGAACAACCAAAGGGACTTCCCTGTCTCGACTGCTGCAGTCAAAGATGCTGCAAAGAAGCAGCAGAGGAGAAAATTGTTGGTTCACTCTATCAGGTCTGGTCTTTATCATACAGGGTGCATACAGAGTTCGTTACAGGACACACTGCACTAGACAACCTGCAGGGATTAGACTCCGACTCCCCCATATGCTAAAGATAAAATCCCCATCAACCACTTTGAAAAGGTACCCTGGAAAAGAGTTCAAATACTATTGCCTCAAACCAGCACAGCTACCAAGTATACCCCGACACATGGAAGATGCTGAATTTTAGCTGATCTTGGATTCTAAACTTCACTGCAGGACAAGAACGATGTTTTACCTCCCTGCCTCCTGCCATCTGACACCTCCAGGGAAGGAATTCTACCTGATCTACACATCAAAGCGCTACTCAGCACAGCTCCCAAGCCACTCTCGTGGACCCAGAGGGACAGCCTTCCATCTTCAGCTCCCTCTGTGCAAAAATGAAGTTTATTTCCTACCTATGGGGACTTTTTACCATCTTGTACCATCTATACTTTTCCCAGAGCCTGACGAAGGGACTCAGATCCCAAAACCTTGCAGAAAAGGACAATTTTCTTGCGATTTCCCAGTTGGTCTAATAAAAGGTATAATTTTGGAACCAAGAGTCCTAGTTTTTTTTGTGTCTTCAAATACTTTAACACTCACATATGATCAGCAGAGGAAGTGGGTCTTCTCTTGTACCCTTCAAGGATTCGTATTCCATTCTTAGCTTCCTTCCTGACCAAAATGATCTTTTCTGCTCTCTCCTCTACCCAAGAATAATCATAGGTTCATCAGAAATTTCAAGATGCAAGGTATTCAGTTTTGCTGGGATAACTCCCTAGGAAAACTAACAAGATATACACTAACACATCCCTGAAACCTCAGCATCAGCTTTTCCCACTCTCAGCTGAAAACAGCGTACTGAAAACACTCTCAGCTGAAAACTGTGTGAAGGCACAGATATGATCTTATTTATTTTGCAGATCATATTTAAACAAACCCATTTGACTCAAGGCACATTTTTCTTCCAGTCTGGAAGGGGACACTTATAAACCTGATCCTGCAAATGTTTATGCATGTGAACAACTTCACACACAGGAGTAATCCCAATGAGTTCACCCACCTGCATAAGCATTTGCAAAATCAGGGACAAAGGTAGTTTACTCAGTGCAATCTATCTCCTTGTTATATTTGGTGTTATGAGAAGGGGTCTCATTCTGAATTTTCATTTGGCCACCTTGCCTATAGGACTTTTTGTTTTAACTTACAAGCCGCACCCCCCCCCCCCAACAGATACATAGGCCTTTGGGTTTATGCCATGAAAGTAATACATTTATTCTTTTCTTGGCAAACATCATGATAACAGTGGAATATGACTCACTTTTCATCTCAACCTGCAGGGGAATGACAGATAAACTTATCAATCTGTCTACCCCAACTCCCATACCAAACCCATCACTCTTGAAATAGAAATCTCCCTGCCCTTCCTTCACTGAAAAGATGTTGTGTTGTGCAATATATAGATGCAAACATTAGGAGCAGCATCAAAGCTTAACACAGAAACCCTAAAAGCCAGGAAGATGAGGAGAGAGCTAAGAGACTAAGACTTTAGAGTACAGACCCATCTTACCTCTTTTTAGTTACTTAGAATTAAAGGCAAACTTCTGAAAGGGGCGGACATTGGTTCTGGGTACTGGGGCTTATCTTCACAGTGACTCCAACTCGTGTCTAAACCAGAAAATGGTTTTAAAAGTTGTCTGAAAGAGGTAAGTCGGAAGAATTATGTCTCGACTCCTCCTCCCTTTCCCAGTTTTACTGCCCTATCTTATAGAGAGGCTATAAAAATAAGCTGATCAAACCTTTTCCTCTTTAGAAAAAAATAAAGATGAGCAGGGTTACCCAATTTCTACGTCAGAACTAACAGGATGGAAGAGGGTGCACACGTGCACATCCAGCTCTTGGAGCCACTGTAATTAAAGTGCCCTCTCCCCACCCCTGGAGCACATGTGCACCAGTGTCTAAGTGCCCATAGTGTCTAAGTCCTTTAAAATTAATTAGGCTTAATTAGTCATTATTGAAAACACTGGAGCTCCTTAAACATATAAAGGTTTGGAAACAGTAACTACAAACTTTGGATGGTCCCTCCAGCAGAGTTGGGAACGCTTCTCTCCATAAGCGGCTGATCTGCTCCTTGTTATTTTTGGAACTATAAACACATTAAAAAAATGCTGTTAATGAGTCCAAATGAGTCTTTAATGTCAGAGTAAAAAATCCTTCAGAGTCTCTGGTTCTGATTAAGTGCTGGAAAAAATTTAACTTGTCCTAGCTTTCCCCAGTTAGGCTCGGAAGCAGCGAGAGACACGCGGGTGAAAGCCCGCTGCGCCCCCGCTCCCCTGAAGCCCCCCAGAAACCCTCCAGCAGCCGCAGAGCCCCCCGGTGAACCCCAGTACTGCCGGGGTAAG
>NW_005842392.1:148171-148535 GCF_000455745.1 Alligator sinensis
AGCCCCACCCAGCCCCCTACTTCGCCCAGTCCCCCAGGGAGCCACGCGACCAGGCGCGCTTCTCTGCCGGCGCGTGAGTTAGCGTGGAGTTCGCACAGGAGGGCCCAGGACCCTGCCTGTGCACCCCCCAGGGTAGACAGTCCCAGCCGTAGCCAGCCTACCAGAGGCATGACACGGATGGGCACGTGCCGCACCCCGAGGGGCCCCTCAGGCTCCGTGGCCCCCGCTCTGGCACCTCAGAGACGGCCACCCAGACAGAGCCCCTGGTTCCGGGCTCCACGCGGACGGGGCCCCTGGCTCTCAGCTGCGGGGGCTGCCTGTCCCTTTTTCAGGCTCTGGGGTCCGGGACCATGGCCAACTCCCC
>NW_005842392.1:151674-153424 GCF_000455745.1 Alligator sinensis
AGCTGGAGTACTGTGTCCAGTTTTGGGCTCCACAATTCAAAAAGGATGTGGAGAAGCTTGAGAGAGTCCAGAGAAGAGCCACGCGCATGATCAGAGGTCAGGGAAGCAGACCCTACGATGACAGGCTGAGAGCCCTGGGGCTCTTTAGTCTGGAAAAGCACAGGCTCAGGGGTGATCTGATGGCCACCTACAAATTTATCAGGGGTGACTACCAGTATCTGGGGGAACGTTTGTTCACCAGAGCGCCCCAAGGGATGATGAGGTTGAACGGTCATAAACTACTACAAGACCGTTTCAGGCTGGACATAAGGAAGAATTTCTTTACTGTCCGAGCCCCCAAGGTCTGGAACAGCCTGCCACCGGAGGTGGTTCAAGTGCCTACATTGAACACCTTCAAGAGCAAACTGGATGCTTATCTTGCTGGGATCCTATGACCCCAGCTGACTTCCTGCCCTTTGGGTAGGGGGCTGGACTCGATGATCTTCTGAGGTCCCTTCCAGCCCTAATGTCTATGAAATCTATGAAATCTAGCTCCAGAATCTCATTACCCATCCCCTTTGGACTTGTGAAGTTCACCAGCTTTCTTACTGGGGCAGAACCTTGCTAATGCACTCCAACCATGACAGGGTCCCCCACCAACCAGCCAGCTCTGCAAATCAGCAAGCAGAGACTGACAACAGGACAGGCAAAAACACTGAACTAGGAAGCTTGTTTGGACAATTTTGAAATAACTTCATTTGTAGCTATTCACATAGATCGTTCACGTCCTGCAGTGTATCTTGAAGAGGTTTACAGACCAATTTTTAATGGCTGTATGTAAACTTGGCATGCACCTACATTTGCTTCAACTGTACATGCAACCGAGCTAAACCATGCCCCTAATTTGCTCGCACAATATATAAGGCTTCCAACATTTCTGTAAAATTAATAATATTGGAAGATATGAGATCTCACAACAGAACTGCATAATTAAATCTTTGCTGCCTTCAAAGACGCTAACATTTTTGTGGAAACTATCCAGTTTATGAGATTCTATCTACTATATGCCAGATAATAATGAAGTCCTACACAAAACTTCTAAGCTACCCATACAGACCTTTAAAGTTCCATCACTGGGTAAAATCTTTTCCTTCCCTGTTCCTGGGGAAATTACTTTGACAATTTTCTTCACCTTAGTACTGGGAAAAGATTGGGTTGTTATGATTGTACAGTAGACCAGTGATTTCTGCTTTTCCCAGTACCTCTACCAAAAATGACAGCAGTAGCAAACACTTTCCTAGGGCAGATATAGAATGCAATCAGATATAGAATGCAATTTAAGAAGGAGAAATGCAAAGTGCTGCACCTAGGGAGGAAAGATGTCCAGCACACCTACTGCCTAGGAAATTACCTGCTTGGTAGCACGTAAGCGGAAAGGGATCTTGGAGTCCTAGTGGACTCCAAGATGAACATGAGTCGTCAGTGTGACAAAGTCATCAGGAAAGCTAACTGCACTTAATCATGCATCAGCAGATGCATGACAAATAGAACCAAGGAGGTGATACTGCCCCTCTATCGGGCGCTGGTCAGACCACAGTTGGAATACTGCGTGCAGTTTTGGGCACCGCAATTCAAGAGGGATGTGGGTGACCTGGAGAGGGTCCGGAAAAAGGGCCACTCGTATGGTTAAGGGCTTGCAGGCCAAGCCCTACGAGGAGAGACTGGGGCACCTGGACCTGTTCAGCCTCCGCAAGAGAAGATTGAGAGGCGA
>NW_005842392.1:153517-154338 GCF_000455745.1 Alligator sinensis
CTATGCAGGGGGTCGGACTCGATGATCTATTGAGGTCCCTTCTGACCCTAACATCTATGAATCTCTGAATCATCTATATACTTTCAAGCCTCTTGTTGCCCTGATGCCTTCTTCAGGATTCACCACACTTCTGATATCATCCTTTGCATTTCCCTTACTTATGAGAACTCATGCTAACCTTGACTATCCAACAGTCAAATGTTGTTCCCATTCCTATATGACCTGCACAGTATCTCCCTATAAACTTATCTGTAGCTGTTTGATCTATTTTACCAGTGATATACCACCCTCTTAATTTATTACCTGCAAAAAACCCACACTGCCTGAACAATCCTAAACAAATCCATAATCTGTTATGTTTGTCTTGTTAATCTACTTAGTTTAGAGGGCATAGGATAACGTCCACTTTTACTGAAAGCTCCTCAGAGCAGAGATCTTGCTTACGGTCTGTGCTGAGAAATATCTCCCACACTTTCAGGATGCTTAAAAGTACTTGTGACCTCTGCTGAACAGTATCTCCTTTGATCTGATAATTAATGACTTCTACAAAACAATTAATCGGCTTTTCTTTGAAACATCATGATATTATGATGCATCAATGAAATCTGGAAGGACAAAAGCTGATTTTCTAAAGCTGGCTGGTGGACGGGTCGTACTCGATCGGGCAGGATGTGAATAGTGGGGTCTCTCAGGGCTCAGTCCTGGGGCCTACACTATTCAACATCTTCATCAGCGACTTGGACAAGGGGGTGGAAAACACGTTGTCCAAGTTTGCCGACGACACCAAGATGTGGGGAGAGGTAGGCACGCTCGAAGGGAAA
>NW_005842392.1:154348-156782 GCF_000455745.1 Alligator sinensis
AGAGGCTGCAATTAGATTTAGACAGACTACAGACATGGGCAGATGGTAATAGGATGGGGTTCAATGTAGACAAATGCAGGGTGCTGCACCTGGGGAGAAGGAATCCACAGCACACATACAGGCTGGGGGGCTTCCCCCTTGAGAGCACAGAGGCGGAAAGGGATCTTGGAGTCATTACTGACTCCAAGATGAACTGAGCCGCCAATGCCAGACTGCAGCCGGTAAAGCCAACAGCACCTTGTCATGCATCCAAAGATGCATCTCAAGCCGGTCCAGAGAGGTGATACTCCCCCTCTACATGACGTTGGTCAGGCCACAATTGGAGTACTGCGTCCAGTTCTGGGCACCGCACTTTAAGAAGGATGTGGCCAGCCTTGACAGGGTTCAGAGGAGGACTACCCGCTTGGTTGGAGGGCAACAGGGCAGGCCCTATGAGGAGAAGCTGAGGGACTTGAACCTGTTCAGCCTCAGCAAGCAGAGGCTGAGGGGGGATTTGGTGGCTGCCTACAAACTCATTAGGGGAGACCAGCAGCAAATAGGAAGGGTCCTATTCCCCCCAGCAGCACCTGGGGTGACGAGGAACAATGGCCAGAAGCTGCTGGAGAATAGGTACAGGTTAGAGATTAGGAGGCAGTATTTCACTGTTAGGGTGGCTAGGATCTGGAACCAACTTCCTAGGGAAGTGGTCCTCGCTCCTACCTTGGGTAAATTAAAAAAGAAGTTGGATGAACACCTGTCTGGGGTCGTGTGATCCCAGCATGTGCTCTGGCCAGTGGCGGAGGGTCAGACTAGATGATTTAGATCCCTTCTGACTATGAAACTATGAAAAACAAACTGGAACAACCCCTGCATATATCTTCCCACTTGGTTGGGAAAGTCACACTTGAGCATAGGTTTCCTGATTTGCACTGGTTTCTTGTGGTACCTACACAATTGGAGGGGTAGATATCACTACTTAAATAGCTAAATTTATAAAGTGAATGGTTAGCAATGTCTTGTTTGTGTAGTTAAGAGTGAATTGGGTAGCTAAGTACTGGTTCTTGTTGAAAGGTCTTTCCAGCAGGGATCTTCATGCTACTCCAGCAAGACTGGGGAATTTGTTTTTTAATGCAATTTAATGCATGTGTTTCAGGCAGAAACATCTAGCAATTTTCCCATTGCTATGTTGAAGCGAGGTTTTAGTAAAAACTTCAAGTATGTCAAGGATTTCGCTAATCATCTTGGAGAAGACTACTATGGGTCAGTTTCCCTTCTGTAAAACGAGGATAACTCCTACTCCATGTGAACCTGTGGTGAGCATCAGGAAATGCAGCTGTTAAGATCTGTGAAGCACTGTAAGTATGAAAAGCTTCACTAAAAGCACCAGGGGCCATTATTGTTAGGGACAACTGTGGATGATACTTGTTGTGCTGGAACTCAAACAAGGTGAACCAAATACCATTTTCCCTAACATGGGAAAGCAACAACATGCATTATAGCAAACACTTCCATCACTTCTCTTGCTCTACTGTCTTTGTCACACATTTGGCCTTTCAGGTCCAGCAATACAAGCCTCTAGTTAATCTTCCATGCTCAAGTTTCTTTTAAGCACTGGTTTTCAAATAAATATGGAAATTGATGCAATATGTCCCAGTGCTTAAGCAATTAAGCCAATGACTGTTCCAAGGCCAAAGGCAAGGACATGACATTGTAGGAAAGCAGAACAAACAACAACCTCATTCCTTCACCCTCACCATTTGGGCTCGTTAATGAGAGAAATCCTGATTAATAGAAATGAATGAAAAAGAGCAGCAAGGGGCCAGGAAGTCTTTCCCCTGCCTCATAATTCCTGGGAGGGCCAAGAAAGATACCTGCTTCATCCCATGATCATATTTCCTTAACCCTGCATGACCCCCTTTCTGAAGACCTTCCCAAGTCATTCATAATCCACTTTCAGAGGATATTAAATGCAAAAGGAAGTTAGAGCCATGCACAAAAACTTGCTTCTCTCCAAAGGAAAACTATGATATCCAGACCTTTCTAAGAAGTTACAATTGCCTCTGTGGCAGAAATGCCACTGGCGGTGCCCCTCTCCAGAGATCTGTCTCAGCCAGCCTGAGAGGCTGCTGTTGAATTCCTCAGGGCAGGGATCTCCCACCTTGTCTGCATGACAAAAGCCTGGTGCCTGAATGCTCTGGTCACCTGGGCAGGGGGGGGAAAGCCCGGCCCTGCGCACGGGCCCAGGTAGCCAGGGATGCTTTGTAGATTGTTTGGCTGGTGGCCAGCATTGGCAGCTTCGATTGGACCGGGCTGCTGAGGTCAAAGAGGTTATTTAAGGGCCCGGTCCAGGAAGAAGGCAGCCATTAGCCATGTGGTCATGCA
Organism: Alligator sinensis; assembly: GCF_000455745.1. Classification (NCBI taxonomy): domain Eukaryota; kingdom Metazoa; phylum Chordata; order Crocodylia; family Alligatoridae; genus Alligator; species Alligator sinensis. Next base: position 156,710 of record NW_005842392.1, read on the forward strand.
GGTGAATCTGAAACTGGCTCTCTCCTCATCACCGCATGCTCCAAGAGCGCCCTGCCTCCAGAGGGACCTTCAA
>NW_005842392.1:157173-211700 GCF_000455745.1 Alligator sinensis
CCCCAGGCTAGCGGGTGTGCTCCAGGGAAGGGGTCGGCCGGACGGGAGGCACCCTAAGGGAGGCACTCGGAGCCTGGAAGGTGGTCGGGCGCAGAGAGGTGGGCGGCTCAACACAGGAGCGCCCCCTACTGGCCCGCCACAGCCTCTACAACCTATATCAAGGATAGCTGAAATTTCAACTCTCTCTCATCCCTGCTGCTAAGCATTACAGTACTTATGGCATTAAGAATCATATGCAGGAGACCTCAGCACCTGGCCTAGAATGGAAGTGCTTATTAGCCCTACATGAGAAGTAGTCAGTTGATCCCTTCATCGAGTAGAGACTATTATTCTACTCAGAACAAGCAGGTCTATTAGGATTTGTTATTCTCCATCATTTAAAACCCGAGGGGTATCATCAGAAAGCATAGATTAACCTCCTGCACCTCGACAATAAAAGAGAGGAAGTAAAGATCAAGACTTTCCCCTGCTATGCAGTTGGCTTCTGAGCCCAACCTGAGCAGCTCAGCTCAGCAGGGATTGTAGCAGGACCAAGGCAGGCGTCTTTGGATCAGGTTCCAGAGGGACCAAGGGAAGGCAGGAACTCTTGACAAAAAATTAAATAACCCCAGTAAAAGCCAAATCCACCAAGCTGCCCCTTTTCAGGGACGCCAGCACCTTCGAAGAGTAAAGCATGGTGAGGAGGACACATCAGGGAGTTCAATGCAGAGACCTCACAGGCATGAATAAGAATGGGATTCCCGAGGGCAACACTTTGTATTCATCCCATGCTCTTCTTGGCCGAGTTTGCTGATTCAGCTGGAGCACTGCTCCATACTCCCCTCTTCCATTTTATACATGTGGGCATGCACAGACTGCTTACAGTTCAATTCCCTCCCTCCAAGCCATATTTCTTCCTCCTCCCCCTCAAATTTTGCATGAAACCTGTCTGCCATTAGGGCTTCAGCATTTAACAATCCCAACTAGAAAGGGGTAGCTGACTGACAGCTTACACTTAATAAAACCTCCTAGGTCATTGTGACGTCAGCAGAGACTGAGGCCAAGATAATGTCTCCCACATAGCCTACTGGATTCCCAGTGAATTGTGCATGGCTGTTCAGAATGGATGTGCTCAGTGTGAGAGCCAACAGGATCTGGGATCACTTAAAGCCCCTCAACCCCAGTAGGTAAAATATAGGACTTCTTTTTCCATGCCCATGCCCCCACACTTGTTCCAAGCTAGGTCTTATTCAGCTTCTCCCCATGCCCCCTGGTACCCCCTGCAGTGCTGTCCCCTGTCCTCTTCTACAGTACTACCAGCAAGCCAGTTTTGTTCAGGCACCCGAACGGGCCAAGCAGCACAGCTGTCAGCTGCTCTTGCCACAGATATGCTGGACATAGTGACAAGAGAGCAAATACTGCAAAGCTAATGCTTGATTCTCAGCTGTCCCCACATCAAAATCTTCTGCCATAAATGAAGCTCTTGCTGCCTGCCGGTGCTATGTGGGCACAGGTTCAGAAGGACCAGGTAATTGTGTTCACACAGGGAGAGAAAAGACCACTACCACACTGATATCCAACCACAGAATGGGCAACACTAAGACACCATACACTCAAACCTTTCTGGGCCAAATTAATCAAAGGGGCCGCTCCATTGACCTAAGTGATGCTACCCCTAGGGTGAACTGGATCCCATCATTTTGAGGACAATACCAAAAACTCAGGAACTTTCTCTGCCAGCCCTCAGCTGTACCTCTGTGGAAAGCTCCCACAGGAAGCGGGTCCAGTTGTGGAAAGCTGCCATGCCAAAAGCGCTGGTGCAGCTTGCATTGTAGCTGTGACAGTGTTCACGGGCAGCCCCTGGGTCTCCCATCACGAAGGTCAGCTCCTGCAGAGCGCCCTGGAAAGGCAAGAAAACAAAACAGGCTGTAGCTTACATACAAACCCTGATGCCTGCTCCACATGAGGACTGAATGAAAAGTAAGTGGGGCAGGTTGAAATGAGGCTATTTGGACCCGGTACATTGACTGTTACATGGGAGAGACAAAACAAAGAAGAGGTAGGGAGTGGGTTGCTTCCTGCTTGCCGGGGGCAGCCAGAAGGCTCATGACACTCAAGTTCTGAATTTCTTGAAGTCAGAGCTGGTTCCTCCTCCTGATACTCCTCCTATTCTTCCTCAGCTGTCTGCATAGTACATCTAGGGTAATTAGTGCAGTAACTTGTTATCTGTGGTGCCATCAAGCCATGCCTATCAATTCATATTGTTCCACATGACACAGCTGTCCAGAGCAATCATCTGAGTGAGCCTGCCCTACCCAGGCCCACTCTTTTGCGGAAAAACAGTGGTAAAAGCGAAGGAGAGCATGTGGAAGCTGCCAGCTAATCTCTCCAGTGGGAAACCATTTTAATACGAGACCCTAGGTTTGGCTCCAAACCTAAGCTGGAAAAGGGTGGAAATTACAGCTGTATGTACTCTTGAAAAAATAAGGAAGGGACCCCTAATGCAAGATGATGGGAGCTCAGAGCTGCACTTTGGCATTGATGGCTTCTGCAGTCTGATATCTCACATTAGTTACTGGGATTTTTCAATGCAAATGCCTCAAGATAAACTTTAAATCAGTAAGATTTAGGCAGGTCTTTTACAGAGGTCCTATTTTTAATCTCTGTACATCTAAGGCTGCAAGTTCTTTGGAGAAGGGACTGTAACTTTGATGCATGTGAGTATAATGCTTAATTATAAAGGGGCCCAGATCTTTCACTGAATCCTCCATAGACCCCATGGATATGCAAATAACAAAGTTAGCCGCACAGCACAAGTACCATCCATGCAGCACAGGTGATTTTAATTGCAGGCAACAAGATGTAGTAGTGGGAAGGAGTGTGGCTTGACCCCAGCTCCTGTCACAGTATGATGTCAACCTTGGGCCATTCATTCCCACTTCTTGGCTTCAGCTTATTCACTTGCAAAGCAGGAGACAATGATACATGTCTGGGAGGGTGAGTAGGACAATGATAAAGAGAAGATACCCTCAGAGGAAGGCTGCTACGTAAGAGTGCCAAGAGGTGTGATGGTATTTTTTTTTTCTTTTCTCCTCTTAAAATTTCAGAAGTCATGAGTACACAGGCCTGGCTAGAAACGAGAAGTCCACAGCAGCGCTCCCCAGTGCTCTGACTCCAGCTGCTTTAAAGAACAGTCCTGACACGCCACTACGTCATTCTTCCAATAATGAATAGCTCGCATGAATTTCTGCATAAGCCTCCTGTGAAAAGCCACATAACAGAGAGGACATAAGCAGCCTCCTCTCTCCCTGCAAAGTGTGGGCAAAGGTGTGTAACTAGCACAGAGGGAGGAGTGGGTTAAAGTGTGAGTTGCCAAGGGTCTCTCTCTATGGACTGGCGCATGGCCAGTGTTGTATTTCTCTGGGCAAACAATTCAGTGCTTGTCAAAGCCTTTATACATCAGGTCCACTAAGCACTGAAAATAAATGGCTTTTATCAGCAAAGCAAGAGATAAGGATCTTCAGGAGCAAATGCAACTGCAGCCCAGTAAAGCAGTGCCTGAACAGAAGCCCCCCCAAACCCAGCCCCCTGCAGATAACTCCTTTACAGCTGGAAAAGGAGAGTGTGTGCAAAAGGAGCAGGCCCTCACCTCAAAAGGGATCTCAAAGGGTTCAATCAGGCCTCCAATGATGACCAGCCCTTCAGTGGTGACTCCCATCCCAAAGTAATTGGACCAGCTCACGCTCTCAACCAGGTGACAGTCCACACGCAGCTCCAGTCTTTCCAAAGTGATGCTGAGAGCAACTCGGTGCCAGTCCCCATCTCCCAGGGTGGTAATTGGGAACCTGCACGCCCCAGGGTTGGGGAGAAGACAGACAGACTGAGGTTCAGCCAGACGCAAAATGACAAACACCTTATGCAAGGCTGGATTCACCTTTTACCACTGCCACAGGACTGCGCAAAAACTCAAGCAGGTGGTGTGTAGTGCCAGGAGAGGTGCTGTTTAGAGGCCAAAGGAAACTCTGATGGCAATTTAACATCTTTCCCACCTTGGCTGTGAGCCCATCCTTGATTCACAGGTTGTGTCAGCTGGCTCTCCTTTAGGTTGTCATTTCCTCCACCCACCCACCTCTTCCACACAACCCTGACTTCATGCTGCCAGATTTTATGACACACGTCGCATAACCCATTTCCAACCAGAACCCTGCCATCATCCTGTCATCTGCAGCACTGAGCCAAAGCATGACTGAACCTGGAGACATGTTAACAGGGACCTGTCACTGGGAAGGCAACTCCAGCTGCTGCTTTGGATGTTTCCTGCCTGGCAGGGAACAGGCAAATAGTTCAGAGAAACTTGTTCCAAGGTGCTAATGAAGAAAGCAAATGAGGGAGCCTCTTTTTCCTCAATCCCAAGAAAAAAAAAAAGAAGATAAGAAAGATCCCTGGCTCTATCGGAAACAGGATTTAAAGAGTTCCTTAGTAAAACAGATGTGTAATTATGTACACATCCAGAAATATTGCCACGAAACTCTTAAAAGGAGGTCCATATCATTATCCCCATTTTGCAGAGGAGGAAACAAAGGCAGAGAGGCCAGCGGGCCAGGGGCAGAACACAAACTAGGACCCAGGTATTCAGAGTCCTGGTCCAGTGCTCTAGTCATTAGGCCACACTGCATCCCCACCTCCCCAAAGGAGCAGGTAATTCCCACAGGGAAATAAAAGATTGCTGGGCTAATAACAACAACACACTCAAGCTGCCATGTTGAGGTGGTTGGGGCCTGTCACACCAGATGTGAACCATCTGGTGTAGCAAATTATTTTCCTCCTGAATCCAAATTTCAAAATTGTGAGGCTTTAGACAGGGGAACCTCCCTGCTAAAAAGCTGGTAAAAGGCCTCCAGAATAAAGCTCATTAATCAAAATGGATAGTGAAGGACCAGAGAGACTGAACACAATGCCCAGGAGGCACTCACAGCAAATATTTTGCACTACCCAAACAACTGTCTCTTCTAACCTCTTGTGATCTGAATTCAAAAGACCACCATCTCTCTCCAGCATGATCAGCTGCCTGGGCTCAGTTTGGCATGCTCTTGATGAATAATCAATGCCCTGGCAATGGGACAACAACTCACACTTCTCTCTGATATCTCTCTGATCAAGTTGGAACATCTTTCTACAAGCAAAAACCAGGCTTGATAATTAAACACCTGTTGGCGCATCTACATGAGATACTGACTGTGCAGGAGCTTGATACTACTGCGCAGTACCGTCCCATGGCAAAAACTGTGCCACGATGCTACTGTGCAGCAGCGTCACAAAAAAAGGCATTTGCTGGTGCTATGACGCAGTAACTTGGGTTCCTGCACATTTATTTAGTACTTACTTATACAAGCACTAAACAAATGTGCAGTAACCAGTGTGCAGTAGCACCTCATGTAGACACACCCCTTGAGTGTGTAAAAGGTGGACCTCTGGGTACCATCACATGCTAACGCACACAAAATGAGCAGCAATGGGAGCATAATGGAGAATCTAGTACCCAAGACAATACTCGCATGAACAGTCACTCTTTTGTTCTCACCAACACATACTTGGCATGGTCATGCTCATCTTAGGTACCTCCCATTGGAAATGACTGTATTTTGGGGCAGAGAAAGAAAAAAAATGGATAGAACTTACTCATAATGCCGCCTCCTGGTGGTGACAAAGACTAAGGCATAGGGGTTAATCCTTATCTGGAACAGCATGTGGCTGTGGTGACTGACGATAGTCAAGAGACTAGTCTCCTCCTTCAGAGAGTACCTGAGTTTCAGCAGCACACTCAGCTCATCTGCAAACCTAGGAGAGAGAGAGAAACCAAGCATGGTATTTTATATCATCTGGTGTAACAAACTAGGCAATCGTCTATTCATATATATGATCATGCACAGAAAACTAAGTTAAAGAGTGATTAACCTTGCAAGGTTAATCAATTAAATGTTAGCAAAGGCCAGATTTTGGAGTTCAAGTTACCCCTGTATCCTTAATTCAACCCCTTCCCCTATGGATTCTGATATTATTTGTATTTAATGGCTGCATATTTTTTTCTCCACCAGGTCCTAGCATCTTTTGTTGCCTCAGGAAAATACTGCCCGCTTGAAGAACAGCTATCTAATACTTTGCTTTCCCTTTATTGTTCAATGTATGGACCACACAGTTGATACAAATCCTGCCCTGAAAGCAAAATTATTGATTTTCTGCAGGGCTTTTCTAAGATGTTCATCCCTGTACTACATGAGCACTTTATGAATATTGAGTATATTTTCACTACACCTCATGAGGTGAAACAGTATTAGTGTCTTCGTTTTCCTGATGAGAATCAGAGGCACAACAATAGTAAGGTACAAGTACCCATCCATGCAGGATGCTCAGAGTCATCTAGGTACTAATTTTACAGAGAATTTAGCAGTCTATGGACCTTTAGGTGTTCCAAGAACAGCTTCTATGGACACGAGGCCAGACACAGGTATGGGCGAACTGGGTGGCTGCCCGGGGCCTGGACGGAAAAGGCGCCCAAAAATGGAAATTTTTATTATTATTATTATCATTATCGCTGGTGAAGGGGAGCCTGATGCTAAAAGTTCACCTGGGACTGCCAGGAGTCTAGGTATGGTGCTGTATGGACATCAGCTGCAGCTATGTCTGCTCCTCATTTGTGCAAATCGGGTATACAGGCAATGCAGTTTGGGGTCAAAAGTAAAAAGGGTGGTTGATATACATCTTGCTCAGTATCCCACAGGGACTTTATATATCAAAAAGAATCCAGTTCTCCAAAGTAGCATTAAACTGCCTTAACAATGAAGGCTTCCTCTCTCTTCCTGAAATTGCTCTTTGTCCTATTTGCCTACTTATCCCAGTCTTTTGTGGGGATTTTGATGACAAAAACCCACAAAAACACAAATTCCATGGGCTGCAATTATTCAAAGTCTTAACACTTGGCCAGACTTGTGTGCAATTTCAAAGAGATTGCAAAAAGCATATTCCTGATGGAAAATACCTTCCACGTAGTCCTTGCTCCAAAGCATGGAACATGAAGGGGGAGAAGACAAAACATCTGGATATCTTTACTTTATCATGGGCAAAATTAATTTTCCTTAGAATCATTCTCAGAAACAAACTGCACTCTTTTAGCTGAAATCCCCTCCCTGATATTAATTCAGCCTGAAACAGACCTTCTGAATATAACATTTCTGGCCAAATGGTTAAACCTTGGCAAAATTAAAAGCAATTGACAACAGGATCTTATAATAGGAAGTGACAGAAAACCCTAATTGGTTCTGCACGTTTTAGCCAATGCAAAGGAGTTGTGAGAGTGTGTTGAGCACTACACCCATTCTTGTGCTGAAGCCAAGAACTGGGTTAGAGAGGGACATCCAGGAAGCCACTTCACTTCTCTGTGTCCAAGTTATTTCATGCAGAAAATAGTAATAAGTTGTTACCTATTACAAGGTGGGCCAATTTGTAGTTTTAATTAACTGTAGTGAACTTTGGAAGGAGGACATTTGCCAAAAGCTACATATTATAGGCTAGATTTTCAAGTGATTGTGGATGCCTGATTTGAAACACCTTAAAATGGCCTCATTGAAAAAGAACTTTAAAAAACTTAAGCACCCACTGTCTGAGAAAAATCAGGCGATGACAGCATACTCCACTGCGACTGTGGGTCTGCCAGGGGCTGAAACGTGTCATCTGAAAAGAACTGGACTGGAATGGTCTTCCTGCCTTGCAAACATTTTCATTTTCCATTTTTTTTCCTGGTCCACATCAGGACAAACCCAAGACATTCACATTTTTAACAAAAATAAGGAAGTGATCTCCCACGCATACAAGCAGCAGAACAAACTAGTTGTCCCATGGCTGGTGCACTCAACTGGAATATGGAGATCCAGGTTCAAACCCCAGGGAGTTGGCTGTTCTGGGATGGAAGTCTCTCTCATGGTCTCCTTTTTTGTAATTATGTCATTAGTATCTATTTGTATATACAAATTACATATATATACAAATAGATACTAGATTACGTATATATACAAATAGTACGTGTTTTCACTGAGCCTGAAAGACAGCTCACACTATTCCAGGGTTATTGAGAAGCTCCCTCCCTCTCAAAATGCCATCCCAGATGAAAGAAAATTTCCTGACAAACATTGTGATAAAACTGATACACTCCAAAGCAATGTTTCACTTCGAAGAAATTAGCATTTCCTCCTACAAAAAAATTCCTTTCAGCAAAAAGTGCCCGACACTAAATATTTCCCTGACCTTGACCTCCAGTCAGGAGAGCTAAAAGAAATGGGAGACGCATTGAACTATTGATGAAAGAGAAAAGCAGGAAGCAGACCAAAGAAGTTTTACCTTCTGGCCATTACGACACAGAAATGACACTTGGATTCTAACTACATGACAGCTTTGCTGACACAGCTATGTTGAACAGTGATGCGAAAACATCATATCTCTTAGCTAGTTTTCCTATGCCAACCAAACACTCTGTATGAAGACAACTGAGTTGACAAAAGTGGGTTTTAACCATTTAAATTTCTGCAATGCCTTCCGCCACTATGCAGAGTATCTCCAAAATGTTGTTTGCCACCATAGCTATGCCAGCACAGGCATGGTGGCAGCAACCTTGTAATATAAGCAAGCCCTTAGAAGAATTGGGAGGAAGAACAGAGATGGAAAAAAAAAACACCCCAGGACAAAGCATGAACCAGGTGTGCAGGAAACCGGATTTTAAGAACTTCTAGGAAATCAGCCTACCTGTCTCCAAACACCTCCCTGGTGGGCACACTGAGAGTGGAGTACTGCCCTATCTCCAAGATGCTACAGTTGGTTTCATCATAGCTGAGAGAAATGTTGCTGAGGTCCTGGGCATATGATGTCAGCTTATCCAGCAAGTTCACTTCATCTGCAGTGGGGAAACAGAAAGATGTAAAATATGTAATGCTTCCTTCAGCCAGAATGTTGTTTTCATCGTTAAACTACCAGCAACGTGCTTGCTACTGCACTGGACATCAACAACAAAGTGGTGTTGAATAGGTAACAGCACAATAAAATGGTTTTGAATTGGAGGGAGAGGGACTCACGCCTCAGGACAGCTTACAACAGCTGAATGCGGCTATTTTCCTCTAGTTTTTCATTATAGTCTCTGTAAGGAGACAATTACACTCTGACTACAGGCACAAATGCATCCTATTTAGCCTTATGGTGCACTCTAATAAGAGGCTGCCCAGTTTCCTCCAAAGCAGTTTTTCCGTATCACAGAAAGGAAGGGCATTTGTAACATTGCAAGCACAAGAAAAGGATCCTGTGTAAAAAATATCACATATCTTGTAGGGGTACATTGTAGCTCACTTCCCTGGGACCAAGGAATAGCTTCACACACCTTTCAACGGGTAAGAGAAACTCACTGTAGCAGCACTGAGCTGCTGCCTGCCTGGATATTAGAATTTGCATTTACAAGCTTGTTTCAGCTCATTAAAAAAGACCCAGGACAAACTGTAAGCAACAGAGGAGGAAAGGTGTTTGTAACATCAGTGAGACCTTCATCACCTTGGCTGGAAACCCTAGTGAGCAGAGAGAAGGACATGACCAGGCAACACCACAGCCTGAATGATAGCAGTCTTCCACATACACCTTTTACCAGGAAGGTCAAATCACATCTCAGATGTCAACCACATGGCCATGGACTGGGACTTAACCCCCTTTACTTAGCCAGGAGGCTGGAACGAGCATCAGACTGCACGGCCGCAGGAAATGCAGCTGTGTCACTACAGCACTTTCAAGTGTTGCGGGACCCACCTGCGCTGCCTTATCCTGCTCCTCCCTTAACCAGTAGACAGCAGCAGGGACTGTGGCCATTCACATTGTACACTAAGCCTTCAGAAAAGAGTTCAAGAAGTATAATTTTTACTGGATAGAAAACAAAAAATGACAGAAACCTTGACACTCTGCTATGAAACCATACTATTCTGGGTCTTAATCACGGTTGAGGATGAAAATACTGGCTTCAGGACCTGAATAGTCCTAGCTCTGGAAATCACCAGGGGATGGGGAGGGTTGCATGGTTCATAGGGCACAGTTTCCAAACAGTGTGGATCCAGCATGAAATTCTAGCCACTCTTAATGAAGGCAGTGTGCAAGCAGTGCAGTTTAGGAGAACAAAGGTTAATAATAATCTGAGCAAAATATTAGCAAAGCCAGCAGCTAGCAGGCTACAAAAAGACAGGTTCAACCAACATGCTGGGACAGAGAGGACAATATTAACTCCAAGTTGGCTGCAATGGGCCCGTGTACCCAGAAAAAGAACAGCAACCAGGGAGGTAATAGCAGATTCAGGTACAGCCAGGTCTCTTAAGAGAAACCAAAGTTCCCATTTTAAACAGTATTTGGAATCAAGTTTAGGATTATTTGAACTTCAAAGCAGCAGTCTCTATCTGTTCCAACATTAGAACCAGACATGTCATATCAATCTCATTAACAAGATATAACCAATATAAGCAAACATAAAACACACATACATGCATTTCTCAGACTAAAGAGCATTTCTGTCTAAGGTGTCCTTCACTGCAGTATCTGTTCACCTTCCAAGTACAAATCAATACATCTTCCAGCATCACCTTCATAGCCTAAAAGTGTTTGTGCCTTGCTATCAGAATCTTTCCCTGAACTGGAGAATCACAGGTGAAAAAGACCATTGAGATCTCATGTCTCTCTGATACTTGCAGGGCTTTTATCGCTGTTATGCCCAAAGCATGCATTGTTTTCTTGTACTGCACAATAAAGTCCTGCTCCTTGACATGGGGCTTCTACATGCTACCACATTTAAAAACATGATCTTTCCCTTTCTCCTGCTCCTTGGTTATATCAAAAACCTCTACCTCTGTGCAATATTGAACTAGGTAGGCAAAGAGCTTTGGTCTGTGAGCTTGGGAAGTCCAGTTTATATCGAGCAGAGGAAGAAGAGGAAGCATTTAATCCTGAGTCTTCCTCATCCCAGCTAAGTGCCCTCACCAGGAGGAGAAGCAGACCATGGCAACACCAGCACCTCAAATCTATGAAAGTCACCCGAGTCCCCTCATGATTCTAACTTTTGCTTTATAAATTTCCTTTGCTTCTTATTGTGTTTGAATTGCCTGACATAAAACATCTCACTAGCCCAAATTTAGGGCTTGCTTCAACTTTTTCACACAAACCAAGGAAAAATATAGCATCTGTGTATCTTTACCCAACACACAGTATTCCCCCGCCCCATGTTCATTCTGATTTGTCTTCTCCTATATGTGTTAGAGAAATAACACAGTACCAGCCAGGAGGCTGGGAAGAGGTAGTCAGTCATCTAAGATGACACCCTGCTGGGGCCAACCTGCACGAATGCACTGAGTTGTCACGGAGCCAGTAATCCATTAGGTGGGAGGGCGTGGACAGTCTGACTTGGTTACTTTTCAATGGGATCCCTGCCAATCCCATCTGCATGAGCATCTGCCATCACTTGGGAGGAATCCAGCCTCTGTGTTCACTCCAATTCCCACTGTAGATGAGGTGTGAGATTTATTCCAGGGCAGACCCCAAGGCACACCGCAGCTTGTCAGCATGTATACACACAAGGCACAGATCTGCTGCTCTGGTGAATAACAAGTCAATTGAGCAGAAAGCTGCTTTGATCCAGCTCTGACATACTAATCTATCAATTCTACTTTTAGTCTCCTAGAAAGGCTTTCCTAGGGAAAACAGCCCCATGGGAACATTTGGGATGTCTAGGAGAGACTTCCTACTTTTATGATAAATTTGGGTTTCATCTGCCTTTTCCTAGCTCCCCATGTGACGAGGAAGATGAAGAAGCACTGAGGCGATTCCCAGCCTGCAGAGAGAGGAGTAAGTGCCGATGGCTTTCAGAACAAAGAAATGGAAACACACCAGACTGAAAGGATCCCATGTTCTTGTCTTAAGAGCTTAAGAATTTTCACCACCGTTTCGGTAATGTTTGTACTGCAACCAGCATGCTAGCACAGAAGGGCCTTTAATCTGAATCCAAATAGGAACTAGAGGGGAAAAAATAAAAATCACAAAGATTTGCTGGTTTCCTTCCTCTGCTGGAAATTTTCTGAATTTAATGGGTTTTGCCCAGGGGTCAGTCAGAACAGGTGAAGTGAGTTTTGGCAGGTCTCAGAGTATGTCCCAATGGACACAAGTTCATCTTACCACTAATTCATCTCAGCTGAACTGGCACACTGATGGGAACCCTGCAGAATGAACTCTCTCTCCTCATGTAGGCCTTCAGTTCAGGAAAGCACGCAAGTATATATTTGACTTTAACCATGAGTGCTTTGATGAATGGGACTGGATTTGGGGTTTAAGGCTCTCATTACAAGGCATGTTTTCCAGTCTTCTGGTCGTTCTCATGGCCCATCATGAATACTGAAGTCTAGACATCCAAACTGGACCGATATTCCAGTAGTGATCACACCAATGCCAGCTACAGATCTGAAATAACCTCCCTTCTCCTACTCATTACTTCCCTGTTTATACATCTGCACAACCACATTAGTCCCACTGGCCTGTAGAAGCTCATGTTCAGACAATTATCCATTATGACTCCCAAGTTCTTTCAAAGGCACCACTTCCCAGGACAGAGTTCTCGTATCCTTTAAGTATGGCCTACATCCCTTGCAAGAAATCAACAGGGCACCTTGAAAACCAGGTGCAGATGGTAGAGGAAACACATCACCAAAGGAAACAGAACTGCTTTAAGAGAAGCCCATGAAATGAAAGACCAGAACATGCCACACAGTCCACCCCAACCCAAAGACCACCAAATCAGTCTGCTCACAAGAAGAGGCTCCCCATTAGGGCTGTGCGAAACAGCACCATTCCGTTTTGCCTTGAGTTTCGATGGCTCAACGGAACAGTGTTTCGTCTCAAATTTCATTTTGAGTCAAAACAGCTGTTCTGTTCTGTTCTGTTCCGTCGAAACAGAAAGGCTGTTTCGACACTGTTTCGAATTTCGCTGGGGATGGGGAGTCAGATCAGCTGGGTTGACTTCCCATCCCCAGCGCTAGATTGCACCAGGGGTGGTGAGGCAGCCCAGCTGGGCTGCTTCCCCAGCCCCCATGCTAGATCGCGCCAGGGGATGAGAAAGCAGCCCAGCTGGGCTGCCTCTTGCCCCCAGTGCGATCTAGCATGGGGGACTGAGAAGCAGCCCAGCTGGGCTGCCTTGCAGCCCCCTCCCAGATCTTGCACTGGGGATGGCAAGCCAGCCCAGTTGGACTGATTTCCCATCCCCAGCCTATGGTCGAAACATTTCGAAGGTTGAAATGTTTCAACCAGCCTTGTTTTGTTTCCAGGCTATTTTGAGGGCCTTTGTTTTGTTTCGATTTTGCTTTTCAACCTTGAAATTGGTTGAAACGGCCGGCAAAATTTCACATAGCCCTACTCCCCATCATCACTACCCACATGTGGTAGTGCCAAGAGAGCTTCCCGAGTCCATGTAACAAGGGTGCCACAAAGAGGGAAGGCCACGGAGAAAGAGAGAAGGAATAGAAAGGGAAAAAACCCACTAAACACAAGAATCCAAGAGTAGTTAAATTTCTGGCATCTATGATACATCTTTGTATTACAGGAAAGGTCCCTGCAAGAGATTAGCTTTTAGAAACTATGGTGATTAACACTACAGAAATATTTTGGGAAGATCAGATACCATTATCACCTTCCCCCCACCCCAATGATAACAGGGAGAAAGATTTAAATAAATGAGAACAAGATGTCGAAAACACCAGTGAAGAGGCAAACAGGGGAAAGGGAGGGTTAGTTTGGATCCAAAGTATGTAACGCATCCGCTTTGCAGAGCACAGACACTGCCCTTCTGGTTTAATGATTTCAGACTGCAGTGCTTTCCCACTGGTTATTTTTCCCACCTCCCAGCCTTCCTGAAGCAGGCTTCCATTTATTTATTTTAGTGGAGCCTTATCTGGCTAGGTTCTGCACTGTTAGGATAAGCCAGAGAGCCTCTGAAACCCACCTGAACTGGAAGAAAAGAGACTTGTGCTACATGAGATGCAAATACCAAGCAAGACTGAGCCTCTGCAGATGCTTAGGACAGTTACTGGCTGTGGTAGATGCAGCTCATGGTACTGATATCTCCATGGGGCTGCACTGCCTTGGAAGAGAGGCAGTGGCAAGGTAAGCTCATTTATTCAACAATCTTAGTGATGAGTTCAGCCAGCTGAATTTTGAAGCTTCTTTCTACAGGTTCTACCAAGATTAGCCAAGGGAAACAGCCCATCCTCTGTCCATGGCATTCTGTAGTTATAAGGACATCACATCATTAAATAATTCAGTATAATGTTCAAACTTGCCCCCCTGTCTGCGGAGGGGGCTTGGCGGGGCCCTGGGCGGGGGTGGGGCCTGGTGGTCTCCCGGCCTGCCCCTCCTGTGCACGCCTTAGTGCCCTGGAGGAGCAGGTGGGGTGGGGGAGGTACAGATTTCTTTCAGAAGAATGCAGTCTAAATGGAAACAGATTCGCATTTACAAGACTTTAAGAATATTTTCCTTTATTTCTTCCAAATCAATAGAATCTGGCAGGTAAGTCATAATGGGCTGCACTCCAGGCCCCAACATGGCCCCCTTACAGGGGTTGACTGAAGGAGCAGTGGGTACATCCAGAGCATTCCTGTATTTCAGCTCTCTACTGTTAGCAGATTTCTTTGAGGACTGGTAGCATTCAGTACAAGTTGGAGGAGCCCTGAGACACCTCTGTTTCTTTGGATTAGTGGCAAGAAAAGGGGTGGGCGGAGACAAGTGAACTCCAGTATGTCCCTGGGACTGGGAGTTGTACTAAGCAAAGCTTGGCTAGACCCATGTGTTAGCTGAGCTAGAGGCTTAGGCTTACTTAAGATGGTAGGAAGGGCTTAGTGTCTGAAAGTCCCCTAAGTTCAGAAAAGAGCTGAACTACTGAATTAAGCAGTATTGGACACCATCCCATAAGGATAAGAACAGACTGAGGACACTCAGGACATCTTTCTTGATGAGGTCAAGATGGGTTGGTACCAGCCTCCAAAGGGCAGTTTTCTGCACCTTCACAGCATCAGTGTAATCGATCAGCAAGACTGTGGTTTTGGGCAGTGGCATAAGTCGGGCAGAGCAAACATGGCAACCAGCCTGGGCGCTGACTTGGGGTGGGATGGGTGGGACAGGGGAAGGACAAGCAAAAAAAGTGGTTGTTGACAGCTATGTGATTGCAATTGTAAACTGCAGCAGCAACTGGAAGTCACTGCTGCCCCTGTGTACCGGGCACCTGGCTAGGTCCCTATGCTGCTGGTTTTGACACTTGGTAAAGTCCTTCTGTAACCCAAAACTAGTATAAGAATGGAGCTATAGTGGCTGTTGACTCACTGTGTATCTCGCGCAGACTTGTAATCAACCTAAACTAGTGATTAGTGAAAAGATGCCTAGCAAGCTAAGTTTATGCCTCTTCTCTGTTACCGTGTGTGCTTAGCACTGCTACAGGTATCATTAAAGCTCTCCCTGAGTAGCACCAAGGGCCTAGAATGGTATAAACTCAAGTATATGCTCTGAGAACCTAATCAGCATGTGCATGCTGGTTTTGTCATTTGGATATTTGCATTGTAGGTATTTGCACAAGTGAATATTAAATTTGGTGGCATCACTTCTATAAGTTTGGTCAGACTTTCAGGTAACTACATGTAACCACATATAAAAAGTTACTTGTATGTAGTATACTATAGTTACTTTTTCTTCCTGTACATTACCTCTTCACTTAAAGCCATGTTCCTTATTCTGGCATGCCTGTGGGTATCAGGGGGGGGGGTGGGACTTTATGTCAAGGAGCACTACACATCCTCTGCCAGCAGTATGGGGTCAGGGGAAGGGCGAGCTGAAGTGCTCTGGGTCAAGATCCAGGGGGGGCAAGGCGAGAGGGATTTGACGGTGGGGGTCTATTACAGACCCCCCAATCAGGAGGAGGAGCTGGACAGGGAATTTTCAGGCCAGCTTGCGGAGACACTAAAAGCAAGGGATGTAGTTGTCATGGGCGATTTTAATTACCCGGACATCTGCTGGGAGGAGCAGTCAGCCGGGACGGACCGCTCCAGGAGGTTCTTGGCCGAGTTGCAGGACCTCCACTTGATTCAGGAGGTGCACAGTCCCACCAGAGGAGATGCTCTGCTGGACCTGGTCCTGGCCGCAGGCGACGACCTGGTAAGAGGCCTCCAGGTTCTTGACCACCTGGGCAATAGTGATCATCGCGTGCTGGAATTCACCATCCAGCGTAGAGTGTCAAGGGCCCGCAGCAAGGTGGTGGCCCTAGACTTCAGGAGGGCCAACTTCAGTGAGATGAGGAGATTAGTGGGAGAGGAACTGGGGTCCTTGAGGGCAGAGGAACTCAGCGTCCAAGAGGAGTGGTCGTTCCTTAAGGAAACGATACTCGGGGCCCAAGGGGTGTCCATCCCGACAAGAAGCAAGGCGGGCAGGAGTGTCCAAAAGCCCCCCTGGCTCACCAAGGGTGTCCGGGAATGCCTGCTTGCCAAAAGGGTGGCGTACGCCCGGTGGAAGGGGGGTGTAATCTCCAAAGAGGAGTATACCTCCTCTGCTCGGGCCTGCAGGCGGGCTGTTAGGAAGGCCAAGGCGGAGATAGAGCTCGGATTAGCGTCCAGGATTAAGGATAACAAAAAGTCCTTTTTCAAATATATTGGGAGGATGAAGAAGGCGCCGGGTAATGTGGGGCCCCTGCAGGATATGCGGGGCAATCTGGTGGTTGCGTCAGAGGATAAAGCGGACCTCTTTAACCAATTCTTCACCTCCGTTTTCTTGTGCAGGGACCGGGACTTCCCTGCTGTGATAGAAGCCGGACGCGAGGGGATCGCCTTCAGACCTCAGGTTGGGGAGGACCGGGTTAGAGAGCTTCTGGAGGGGCTGGACGCGTTCAAGTCAGCGGGTCCGGATGCTCTCCACCCCAGGGTGCTGAGGGAGCTGGCTGGGGTTATTGCAGGGCCCCTGGCACGGCTCTACGAGCGATCGTGGTGCTTGGGCCAGGTGCCAGACGATTGGAAGGTAGCTAATGTGGTCCCCATCTTCAAAAAAGGGAAAAGGGAGGACCCGGGCAATTATAGGCCCGTCAGTCTTACCTCAATCCTGGGGAAGCTCTTTGAGAAGATCATCAAGGAGCACATTTGTGATGGGCCGGCATCCGAGATGATGCTCAGGGGCAATCAGCATGGATTTATTAGGGGGAGATCATGTCAGACCAACCTGATTGCCTTTTATGATCAGGTCACAAAGGCCATGGATGCAGGTGTCGCGGTGGATGTAGTCTTTCTGGACTTCAGCAAGGCCTTTGACACCGTCTCTCACCCCATCCTAATTAATAAACTAGGCGACTGTGGCATAGATGCCTACACGGTCAGATGGATTGCAGATTGGCTGAAGGGTCGCACTCAGAGGGTGGTGGTGGATGGATCATATTCGACTTGGGGGGAGGTGGGTAGTGGAGTCCCCCAGGGCTCGGTCCTGGGGCCTGCGCTGTTCAATTTCTTCATCAGCGATCTTGATGTTGGGGTGGAGAGCAACCTGTTTAAATTCGCTGATGACACCAAAATTTGGGGGGAGGTGAGCACGCTAGCAGGGAGAGAGAGATTGCAGAAGGATCTGGATAGGTTACAGGGGTGGGCAGACAGGAACAGGATGCGTTTCAATACGGACAAGTGCAGGGTGCTGCACTTGGGTAGTAGGAACCAGCAGCACACTTATACGATGGGGAGCTCCCTACTTGAGAGCACGGAGGCGGAAAGGGATCTTGGTGTCATTATTGACTCCAAGATGAACATGGGCCGACAATGCGAGGTCATGGTTGGCAGGGCTAACCGGACCTTGTCGTGCATCCACAGGTGCATCTCGAGTAGAGCCAGGGAGGTGATCCTCCCCCTCTATGCGACGCTGGTCAGGCCGCAGCTGGAGTATTGTGTCCAGTTCTGTGCGCCCCATTTCAGGAGGGATGTGGACAACATGGAGAGGGTCCAGAGGAGGGCCACCCGCATGATCCGGGGACAACAGGGCAGACCCTACAGTGAGAGACTGCGGGACTTGAACCTATTCAGCCTCCACAAGAGAAGGCTGAGGGGGGACCTGGTGACCGTCTATAAACTCACTAGGGGGAACCAGAAGGGTTTGGGGGAGACGCTGTTTCCCCTAGCCCCTGCTGGCATAACAAGGAGTAATGGGCACAAGTTGATGGAGAGGAGGTACAGATTGGACATCCGAAAAAACTACTTCACAGTTAGGGCGGCTAGGAGCTGGAACCAACTTCCAAGGGAGGTGGTGCTGGCCCCTACCCTGGGGATCTTTAAGAAGAGGCTGGATACTTACCTGGCTGGACTCATTTGAGTCCCGTTTTTGTTTTTAGGGTGAGTGGTTTTGTTTGTGTTTTTTGGGTTGTTCTCCCGCCCTGGCGGGGGGTCGGGCTAGAAGATCTATTAGGTCCCTTCCGACCCTGAAACTATGAAACTATGAAACTATGAAACTATTGTTTTCCATTGAAAATCAGCACCTACTAAAAGCTGAAAAATGACACATGCTGCCTTAGGAAGTGATACTGAACCTCAGGGCTTGTGCTACACTGAGAACAGAAAAGAAGACTTGCATGGTAGCAGATTATCTGTTTACTGCAGGGCTTTTTGCATCTTCCTCTGAAGCAGCTGGTGCTGGATATTAGACCAGATGGGGCACAGGTCTGATCCAGCATAACTGTCCTTATATTCCAGCCTGACAGGGAACAGAGAGAAAGGAGAGGGAACATGTCTCCCATTGCTGTCACTGTCACTGTCCCCAGGTGAGCCCAGGTCCCCATGCAGCCAGTCTGGAGCAGGGCAGGATTGGCTTGGGAACTCCTCCTGCCCCTGGGTCAGCCAGGGCAGTGGCAGCAGTGGGTAGCAAAGGGGGAGAACTGGGATCAGAGGAGACATGCCATTGAGCACAGAAGGGAAGGGAAGGGGATGCCAAGAGTGTGGGGTAGGGGAGGGATTCTTACCTGATTCAGGGACTTAGAGAGTCTCCAGCTGCTGTTTTCATAGTATGGTGTGAAATGGAAAGTATGACTGTGCTACCACACCCTGTTTGGATCCACCCCTGATAATAGCCACTCAGCTAGCACATTCATAGTTAGAAACTTTTGTGTATGCTTATCTCATGCTGAAAGAAGATTTTTTTTCCTCCAACTATGATTTACCTTGTGCTCCATTCCCTAAACACAGCCCAAAAAAAATTAAGGGGAAGTTTACCCTTAGTTAGTTGGGTCCTTACCAAAATCAATCTAACATTGCCTTTCTATGACTCAGTTTTGCTATGAGCAGAACGAGATTCATCAAGATCATCCACCGATCAGACCTATAGATTAAAAAGTAGTGGAAAAAAGTGAGCTGCTGCTACTAGTGCTGACACACCAGAATTGGACCCCAGGACCCAGCGCTGTGCACTGTGTTGGGTGCCTGGTACAGCACTCAGGCCCAAAAACATGGCAGCAAGGGAGCAGTGATACCATTCCCTTGCTGCCAAATTTCTGGACCCATAGGAAACCCTGTGGGCTGGATATCACATCATGGGCCAGCACTCCTGCTCTAGCTGTATCTCAAGCTTGGGCCTACACCTTTATTTACACCTTCCAGACTACTAGAATGAGAGGAAAGGTTCCCAGTTCATTGCACACTGGCCCACTTCATGTCCATTAACTCACTGTTTCAAAACCAGTTTCAGTGCACCCTGTAAGGAAAAAAAATGCCTACTCTACATTCTTCTCCACCAAAGCAGAAGACAAAGTAAGGGCCATCTCCTAGCAATTAATAGAGATACATTCTTAGAGATCAACATCTACTGCCAAATTTAATTTGCCTCTGGGCTGCCAAAGTAACAAAGAAACCTTCCCAGCCAGCCCAGTGCCAGGGAGACTTGTCCACAGGCCAACATTAGCAGGAGCAAGCCCAGGGCAGAGAGACTGCAGCCAAGAATGTGTCATCTCAATCTAAAATTTACCAGCGGTCACTGGCGCCAAGCGCATTTAGGGAGGCCTAGTTCCAAGCTGGAGCGGAGATGCCAACGAACAGCAACCCATGCAAAAAGGGTCCTTATAAACACCTATTATAGATATAGCATAGCTCATTGTTCAGTCATATCAAATGAATCAATTACATTGCTTGGAGTCACATAAAAAAGGCATCTGCTGCTGAGATGCCAGATGGAAACAATGATACTTAACTGAGGAATGCAATCTTATACATACTTTGCATTTGGACAATCATCTTCCATCACATTCAGTAAGGTGCAATGCGATGGGGGGAGTGGAAAGCATACAGCTGACAAAATGGTTTCAGTATTGCAAAGATAATAGATTCTAAAATGGGCATCTATGCAGGTTTTGTCACAAAATGGCCCAGGACGGCCAACAGCAACATGTTATACACAAAACATAACAAGGCTTTAGACATGGGACCGTTGAAGGTACCAAGCAGTACGAGTCCTGCTGGTGAATAAAGCAGGATGCCTGCGTGAGTTGTTCTGTAGATAAATGCTTTAGGCAGTCAAACAAGGTTCTTTGGGTGAATCTGATATCTTTTATTAGACCAACTATTATATTAGGCAGTTAACCCATTTCACCACTGCTAGATTCACAATATAGCTGTTCTTAACAAGCACTTCTGTTCTTAAAAGGTAGAGTTGACTCTAGGCTAATCATTGGGGGGTTTTTTAAGTTAAAGTAGTTCTGTGGCCTATGAGAATCTGCCTTGCTTTGGTTTTTTTTTGTTTGTTTGCTTGTTTTTAACGAAAAAAAATCCTTTTTTTTAAATTAAGCTGTGCTTCAATGAGGTAAAATAAAGAAAAAGATTATATATAGAAAATATGTGTAATTTTTCCTTTATGAAGCAAACTTGCACCTTATTTCAGCAAACTTTCAGCATACAAGTAGAGTTACACATATGAATAACTGTTTGTAAGATCTAGACATTAGATGATGTAATGGGTTGGGAAACGTATCTCTGTACAGCACCGTTTCATACCAAGGACTCTGTGTATTTGAATCAGACTATGAAGTCCATTTTGAATGTGGAACTTATATTTGTGTCCTTTGCCACTATATTTAGCTAATAGCCACAAAAGATACATGGAAAAACTGATGCACCTGACACTGAGCTAACAACAAGGGTCATTAAACTGTGATGATCATCCATTCAGCTGGAGCCCACCAGACAGAGCTGGGTCAGGGAAAATGATTTGTTCAAGTCTCAACTTCAGAGACAAAGTAAAGAAGCAATTAAATGCTTGTTGAAAGACTCTGATCATCTGATGAAACTGTTCAGGACAGAGAAAGTATCACCGGACAAATGGCTCAGGACATTAAAAGAGAAAGGATCTCTCCCCAGACATACAAGAGAAGGGGAAATGCTCCATGATTTGGAAAGGAAACCACACATCGGAAAGGAAGGGTCTAGCAGTGCTTATGCTACAGACATGTCTACAGTTTAGCACAAGTTCCAAGAGCCGAGGGCAACTGGATCATAAAGTCCCAAAAAGCCTGCTTTGAAGAGACATGTCAGACAGGGAGGAGACTGCTGGGTCTTACTCAGGCTCACGAAGCTTAAAGTACACGGCCCAGTACGGTGGTATGTGAACACAGAAGCCTAACAAGCATCCAGTCTGCGGGTGTCGTACCAGGGTTATGACAAGCAGCAACTCCCCAAGGTGATTTTCATGAAGAAAGTGTCCCTTCACACCACGTTGTATTCATCTGCACAGCCACAATTTTTTGGCTTCTGCACTTTTTAACAAAGGTTTGACAAAGACAAGCATGTTTAAGGATATTACATTTATACATGCTAAGATTTATTTATGTTCTCTCCAAGGGAGCCTGACTAGGAATAATGGGATGAAATTAAGCAGAGTAAAATGTAAACTGAGTATCAGGAGACATTTCCTGAGAGGAAGATGAATTAGAGCGAATTGTTTCCCAAGGGAAGTGTTGGAGGCACCATTCTTTGAGTAATTTAAATAACCAGGCTGGACAAAGCATGGGAGAATAAGCTGTAGGAAACAATTCAATCACATGTTGGCAAAAGAACAGACTGGGTGACTTAATAGGTCTTTTCCATCTCTAATTTCTATGATTACCCTTGTGAAAATATCCTGCTCAGAGTCTGCTTAGCATCATGAGCCATGTGCTTTAGTAATGTTTACAGACTGTAAATCAGACAGACTCATAGATTCCCAACTATGGCTTCTGATATGAAGTTAAAAGAAACAATATACCAGATAAAACCCACTGAAGCAAATGCTGGAGAAAAAGGCATTATAAAGAGGCTTTGATGTTGTCGGCAGCTCCAAAGAGTTATAACACCAAATTCACATGTGAACACCCATTAACCAAACAAGTGGTCCTTTGAAACACTAGACTAGGACTTGGGGGTTCAGACCATGTGTGTGATTATTGGCAAATAACTTTACTTCTTTGCCCCTAAGTTCCTCCCATTTAAAAAATGGAGACAACAGTCCATCTCTTGCCTGTTCATTGCCGAGTTGCTGCTGCTATAGCGGGGCTGGCATACCTAGGTTAGCAAAGCCCTCTAGTGGAAACATAGCACTGCTAGCATAGTTATACCATTTTTTTCTGCTAGCACAGTTACACCTTCCTCCTTTTACTCCCGCCACGACCTTCCCTTGTTTGAATGACATGAGCTAAGTTGGCAGAAACTCTCTTCTGTCAGCATAACCAGATCCAGACCAGAGGTTTTGTCAACACAGTGACATCACTGAAGGTGAACTTTACAAAATGCTGCTTCCATCTTTATGTCATGTGCAGCTGTGAAATGTAGACCAGACCGCAGCTTGTACAATATATGGGTCAGAGACTGTCTCTTACTATGCGTCTGAATAGCAACTAGCACAGACAGCCCCATGCTTACCTGTATTATAGGCATAATTTAAACCTATAGCATTTAGTAATTTGCCAAGCATGATTATGGAGGGCTGCTACCAAGCGCACACTGACCTACATTACTTTCCTATCTTGACAGCATAGCAGTGGTAAGATGAAAGAGAGGTTTATAAGGGGAGCCCTCAACCCAAACTGGAGAACAGGGTACACAGAACTCCAGGGGCATTAAACGACTTCCAGTGAAAAAATTTCGAATCAGCAACATTCATTTTTGTTGCCACTGTTGTGAATTCATATAGATTTTACCAAAATGTTAATTTAAAAAGCAAACATATTCAGAAAAATAGTTAAGCTTTTTTTAAGTTAAGTACTAATATCTAAAATTCTTGGAACTGACACAAAATGCTTTACTTGGGGTTGGACAGTACTCCCCCCCCGCTCCGTGTTACAGAACTGCCATCAAACTGAAAAATCCAGTTCATTCTCTGGTCTCTACTCAGGACCATCAGGCCCAACATGTCTCAGGTTAAGCATCCAAAGTCATTAGAGACATTTGAAAATTTGAATCTAAGGGTTCAAATTTCAAATGCCAGTGTTGGTCCTTGGAAACACAACAGCATCACTCACTGGCTTTTATGAAGGTGGCTCATATGCACCTTGGGACTGCTTTGCATCCTTTTCAGTTCAGTGGGTTTAGGTCTCATTGGTCTTTCTGTTCTGGACCAGGGAAGTTTGGAGGATATCAGTGGGTGCATCTACACTTGGCTGTACAGAGCCTCTGTTACTGCACTTTGGGAAGTGCTAAATGACAGTATAGTAACAACCCATACTGTGCCATGCTGGCCATGCACAGCTATTTTTAGCTGCTACATCACTGTAGCAATGTGCTATAATGAGGAAGTGCGTTGCTATGGCTATGTAGAGGCAGTGTCACGGTTTTCACCAACAGATGCTACAGTGCCATAGCGTCTTGTGTAGGCGCGCCCAGTGTTTGCTATCTCTACTAGCCATGCTAACCATTCTAGAAATGTGTTTGTGGTAAAAATCTGCTTTTTCTTCTGGCATAATATATATCTTATTTATTAAAATACAAGAGAAGGTTTTTTTTTCCCCAACTAGCATGGTGGATAAGGCCCCTCATTTTATATGTGCATACAAGGGAACTTCATTAAATATACTGCCTATCATTAAGCTGCTGCTCCTTAATCTCAGGGATTTACTAGCAGCCTTCAATGACTTGAAGAGGGGTTCAAAAGAGGATTGAACTAGACCAGGAGCGGGCAATTATTTTGTGTGGAGGGCCACTTACCGAGTTATGGCAAGCTGTAGAGAGCCACATGGGTAGCCCCGTCGCTTAACAGGTGATCACCAGAGGGCAGGGCATCTTGTGACCAGAATTCCTGACCCCTAACCCCTGACCTTTGTCACCAGACATCCCTCCCCTTGCCCCTGGAAGTACTCCTTTCAGCAAGGGGTTTGCCATCTCGGAACCAGAAAAATACCAAATTATATTCTAAAAAGTAAACATCTACAACATTCATTAATTTGATTTCGAAAAATATTTTTGTCCTGATTTATATGCGTTTGTGTAGTGCACAGAGAGGTGATTGAACAATAGCTTAAAATGAAGTCTTACTCTTGTATACTGTGGGGGCGTGGGGGTGGGTATGTGGGGTGTGAGGAAGGTTCTGTGGGGGGGGATAGGTGTGGAGGGTGTGGGGTGAGGGAGGATGTGGGTGTGCATGTGGATATGGGGTTTGTGGGGGCAGTGCGTGAGGGGAGGGTGACTGAGGTATGTGAGGGGGGGTGTGTCTATGTGAATGGCAGTGTGAGGGGTGGTGTGTATGGTTGGGTGTGTGTGTGGGACTTGTCCTATGAACAAACACGCGCATGCGTGCACGCACACATATACACACATACACACTCACTCTGTCTCTCCCTCCCTGCACCCCCCACCCCGCCCCAGTCCCCAGGGTACCAGCGTGGGTCCCATGCTCCAGTAGTTCGGCAATGCAACCGGGAGCCACGTGGTGCTGGAGTGACCGGCAGCTGCCAGCTATAGGTGGGGGCAAGTGGCAGTGCACAGGAGTGCAGCAATGGCTGGGCGGGAGCATGGGGCTGATTGTCCAGATTTACTTTCCCTGCTATAGTAGTTGGGGAGAGGGGGGGGGACATATTCAAAGGCAAACCTCCAATAATAGATTCTATACCTGGAAAATTATAACAAATGTATAATTATTCCATATATAGAATCTAATTATTAGGGGGTAGTTTTATATTCAGGATCATCTTATATTTAAGTAAATACAGTATATTTGGCTCT
The DNA here is from genome assembly GCF_000455745.1 of Alligator sinensis. Classification (NCBI taxonomy): domain Eukaryota; kingdom Metazoa; phylum Chordata; order Crocodylia; family Alligatoridae; genus Alligator; species Alligator sinensis. The sequence goes on from NW_005842392.1 coordinate 182,439, forward strand.
AGTCCTAAAATTCATATCAGCAGACCTAGATGCATGTGAATTCTACCCCTGTGTGACAACTGTGGGATCAGAGCCTTGGATCTGTGACATTCTTGTGACACCTGGCATTTCTTCAATATGCAGCTCTTGGTGTGAAGTGATTCTATGAAGCTCCTATATTTCATTAAAAAAATAAAAGTCTCTAGCTCCCTTGCCTCAGAGATCATTTTTAAAATGTAACTTTTAAGGCTAAAAAATTATAAAATTATATTAAAATTATAATTGTGCTAAAATCATCAATACTGTATATATTTCCTTTGCTCCAAGATTTTCTTTGTAATTCTCACTTCTTCCACATCTTATTTTAAAATTCAAGTTCATGTCAGAACTTCATGCTGTTGACTAGTGTTACTTATTTTATGTCCACTGCCTGCTGTTACCATTCCTCTTACGATTTTAAAAAGGAGCCCAGAATATCTGCAAAACAGGGTTAAGCCTAAACACACAGAGGCCAAGCTAGCCACAATGATGTACCATATCTAGCATGTTATGCACACAGGATTGTAAACCTAGTCCCTAATACTCTGAAGACCAGAGGTAAGTAGTTTTCTAATTACTGGCTGCAAGTTAAGTCATATAAAAAAAGGAATCACATTGCTGAAAAAAAGGAATCACATTTCTCTCTGAAAATGCTGTAGCTATTAGTGCAAAGTCCTGTACCTGAAAAGATCAAACCCAAAGAAGTAAATTTAAGAGAGAGAGAGAAAGAGAGAGGAGCCTCTCCTAGAACACAAGATTTATTTTAAAAATCAATTATAAAGGTTTATAGGATGTAATTATTTACCATATAGTAGCATGATGTATAACCTCAAGAGTGACTGGTATGATAGGGGGCTGGAAAGCTCATATTACAAGGGGCATGACTACACTGTGCAGTAGCAAATTATTGCACAATAAGCATCACCAGCTACACATGCAAATGCTTACTGTGCAGTAATTTGCTCTACTCCGCAGTTGCAAACGCAGATAGCAAATTAACTGCGGAGTAGTTACTGCATAGTAAGGCATGTGTAGACGGCTGATAGGGAGCAAATTTGCTCCTAGTCAGCTGGGTAGCAGGAGGCAGGAGATTGCTTCTTGTCCCCAGGAGCTGCCTGCTGCCAGGGCGTGCTCTGGTGGCAGAGCCCAGGCTGGGACAATGTTCCCCTGCCCTGGCAGCAGGGAGTTCCTGGCCCCGGCTCCACAATCCCGTGTCCAGCAGTTCTCAGCCAGCTCCAGGCTTCACGTGCAAACTGGGACAGTTCCCAGCCAGCCCTGTGCTATGCAAGGAAGTCTGCACATATAGCCCAGAACTGGCTTGGAACTACCCTGTTTCAGGCAGTTTGCAGCCAGCTCCAGGCTGCATACGCAGACCAGGACAATTCCTAGTCAACTCTGGGCTGCACAGGGAAGTCTACATGTGCAGCCCAGAGCTGGCTGGGAACTGTCCCATTTCAGGCAGTTCCCAGCCAGGATGTGCAGAAGTCCCCATGCAGCCCAGGGCTGGCTGGGAACTGTCCCCGTCTGGGGCAGGTCACAGCCCTGCAGCTCTTTCCCAGCCTCCTGCCCCAATTGGGTGATCAGGGCATTGAGCTTGGAAAGAGCTGTGGGGGAGGGGCAGGACCCAGATCCCTGCCCCAATCCACTGGTGGGCCAGCTAGCAGCAAGCCCCTGGCTGGGTAGGGAATCTCTGCCCAGCTGAGCGCTTACTGCTAGCTGCTCCACCAACAGATTGGGGCAGGGGGCTGAGACCTGCCCCTCCCCCACAGCTTTTTCCAAGCCTCCTACCCCCAATTGGGGATCCGGGGCTAGGAGTTCCCTGCTGCCAGGCCCAGAGGGGCATTGCCCCAGCCCAGACTCTGCCATCAGAGCCCACCCTGCTAGCAGACAGCTCACGAGGGTAGGGAGCAATCTCCCAGTGCCTGCCAGGAGACAGCCGTCTCCTGGCCCCCTGCTCCCTGCCACCGCCTGGGGGAGCCCGGAGCGCCCCCTGGCAGCTGCAGGAGATCAGAGCAGGGTGGGAGCAAACCTGCTTCCAAATGCCTGCACATGTAAATGCCTGCCCAGGGTGGATTTACTCCACAGTAAATAACTGTGGAAGAAATCCATCCAGCAGCATTTACATGTGTAGACATGCCCAAAGAAAATAATGAAGTTTGGCTTTCTTAGCATAGCAAGAAGAATGCCGAATGAGGATAGGACTGCTCTCTACAAATAGAAGAGGGGGATAAAAATCAGGCAGTTTAAGAAGAATTATTTAAAACAAGAAGAATTATTTAAGATAAAGAATAATGTAGACAAGAACAACTATGTACGAACTGGCCATAAAGAAATTTAGGTTAGAAGTTAGACTATTCTGAACCGTCAAAATCATGAGTGTTCTGAAATAATGTTGCCAATAGCATTGGTATAGGGGAAAAGAACTACTTATCTTTAAGATCAAGCTTGATAAATTTAGGGTCATGGTTATACGGCAGGGAACTGTACCTTGTGACACAGGCAGTCTCCAAGGTCCTCCTCAGTGCCTCTGGGTGGTGATGTAATAACTCAACCTTGCCAGATCTTGCAATTTAATCAGAAATCTTGTGATATGTGATGCTTTTCCTTTAAGTCATAGCTGCTTGAATCAGGAGACTGCTTGAAAATCTTGTCTTGCATAATTAAAACAAGATGTTTCCAGCATTTGTGGCTTCAGAGAAAATCTTTGGAAAAGATTAAATGATTGAACACCCTGAAGGTTCAACACCCATGAGGCCAGCCAGAAGAACCCAACATGTGCTATTCAAAACACTTGTCATCTTTAACCTAGCCAAATGAATTGTTTGGGCCTGACTCATAATTTTTGAATGGCTGAGATTGGCAATACTAAAGCTTCTGAACACATTAATGGGTAACAGAAACAGTTGCATTTCCATGCCTTCGCCCAGAATACTGAACTTCACGACAGCTGTCATCTCCACAAGCTTTCAGGAACTTCCAGCAAATAAACAGAGGTTTTGCATGAGCCAAATTCCTCCACATCATGTTCTAATACTTATCCTTCACTCCAAACTACACCTGATCAATATCCTGGTTTTCTCCATTTAAAAATCCCAAGTTCTCTGATTAAAAATCCTAACTACTCCAATTAAAAAACCCCAAATCTGTGTTTTTCCAAAATTAAAATGAAATGCCACTATATATATTGGTATCAGTTGAACACAATTTTTAAAATGACGGTATCTTAAAAAAACACCTAAAAAAAAATTAGCAAGGCAGTGCGGAAAATCAAAGCCTGGCTGGCCAGAGCCATACTCCAGCTGCTGGCCAGTCTCTTTTCGCCCAGATCACCGATCACCGCCACTGCAATCCTGAAAGGTCCCCAGGACCCCAGGTAAGACTGCAGGGGCCAGCCCAGGTGCTTTCCCCAGCATCCCCTATCCCACTCAGGGCAATTTGGTGTGTGCCAGAGCGTGTGTGCAGGGGTGTTCCCCAGGGACAAGTAGCATTTGCCCCAGGGAACGCATGTGCATGCTCATGAAGATGCACCCAAGGGGTCCAGTCTCTCAATGCAGCCACCTCCACTGAGTCTGTTCTCAGTTAATTGGCACAGTAGATCATTTGTACAGCCCTTTGATGTTTCTGATCTCTGCTTCTAGAGTGGCTTAGCTATCTGTCTCTCTAGGTTCCTACGTGACCCCCTGCTGCCATAGCACTTGAGGGACCCGCAATCTTTAGCTGCAGTTCCAAAGAAACAAACAACAAAGTCAATCAAATCTTCCCAAGACATTGATGGAAATTTGAATTTTCAACGAACAATTCTGCAAGGTTCATAATCCCCTACTTTCCTTCACCCTTCAGAGGGAATGTGGCTTAGACTGCATATTCAAAGCAAGTAAAACGGGTAAGCATGGATTATCCCTGTTCCACATGCAGGGAAACTGCAGCAGAGAAAGGCCAAGCAATCCATACAATAGACCCATTTCAGAACCGGAGTGCAGTGACTATGCAAAGCTCTTGATAAATTAGTGCAAGGGCTCAATATGGGGTAAGGTCCAATGAGAAACAGGTAGCATAAGATATTTATACGCCTATATTATAAGGGGAAGCAGGGAGAGGAAGGAGTAGTAGCTCAATGGTATAGATTTGCTCTCCAATTAGAGGGAAAAAAAGGCTCTTGAGGTAGAGAACATGGCTCTGTGAAGCCTGCAGTCGATCACAAGAACACGTGAAAAGGCACTAGTCAGGGACTTTCCAACAGAACTATGCTCTGCTGCTGAGAAGAAAAGTTTTATTTTAAGGAGGTACAAAGTTGTAGGTTTTCAACAAGACTCTTGTTGTGAAAAATTCCATGGGCTCAAAATGCAATTTCAGGTCAGAACAAGGGCCCCTGATGCATGTTAATTTAAAGGTGTGATTTTGGTGTTGGGGATCAGATCCTAGTCATAGCCTTCCTACAGGTCAGTGCACAGGGAGTCTGGGATTATGAGCTCAGACTCTCTCTGCACTGGCAAGTTAAAAGAAGCCAGGTGGTTGCAGGTCCTGGGCCAGGCTGACAATCAGCTGAGTGTCAGCTTTGGCCAGGGACCAACCCAAGGTCTTGAATCACTCCTGGTGGAAACATATCATGAGGGGAAATAAATATCAGCAGACGGGGGTTAGAAAAGAACAAAAAAGAGAGCAGTGTTGGTGGGAAATGTCAACATCTCATCAAATAATCTAGCCTCCTCCCTCCCAGAAGTGCAGCTTTGCAAATATTTCTAGTTAGCCTCACAATGTCTTGGACTAACTATTTTAAAGCATGAAAGAGACTCAGTCTGGGCTGTTATTTCATCTCTTGTAGAAAACTGTCCCAAGTAACGACAGAGCAAAACTGGGCTGGGGTTAATGTTATCTTTTGCTGCAGACATGCACAGCAGTGGGAGAGTAAAGCTATAAAAAATAGCTAGAGAGTTTCTATTGGGAACTCCATTCATTTCAGGAAAAAAAAATTCTCAACATACACAGAAAATGAATCTCTTTCTGAAACTATCCTGTCACATTCTTTTCAGAAGACATTGGGTTCACTAGGTTGACCCTAGCAGCATTCTTAGAGTTTACATATAACTTATTAAAACTTTAAAAGTTACGCACCTTATATAATTGGACTGGGTGACAGCAAACAAAGTAGTGGAGTATGAACTCACATGTGCTATCCAGAGAAAAACAGAACATCGTTTTGGGATTTCTAGGATCCTTACTTGCCAAGTTAAAATTGAATAATTACACCAAAATAGCATAAAAAGCAAAATAGCATTTATCCACAAAAGCATAAAAAGATTAAAATGCTACTTTTCTCTTTCAAATCAAGGATCTCTAACTAATAGACATAAATACAGAGGAGCTGCCCACTCAGACGGATCATTGGCCCCTCACGTCCTGGCTCATCTCTGACAATGGCCAAGACCAGAGGATACTGAAGAGTCTCCCAAGCACATAATTCAATAGATGTTGACTCACACCCTGCAGCATGAATGACATTAATGAACATTCACACTGAATACCCCTTCGAATTAGAAACGTCTCCATTTTGCAGACAAACTGAGGGAGACTCACTCCCCAGTTGTGTCTTAATGTCCCTACCTAGTTATGAGGCCCTGCAGTTAAAATCCCCTAACCAGCACAGCACCCAACTGATGTCCAGAGCCTGCCTCTATGGAGCTCATGACAGGACTGGGGTATTAGCACACTGCTTTTCTGACACAGTCACCCTGAGGCACGGAGAAGAACAGAACCAGAGTCTCCTTGTTCCCAGGCTTCTGCTCTGCCACAGGTCTAGTTCTCCCGGAGAAGGCCAGTTCAGTGTTACATGTCTAAATTAAGCCCCAACAGATTATGGTCACTATGTTCTCCATAACCCAACCCATTCTGCTTCAGTTACACAATTTAGTCACTATACAGTATATTCTACCACCCTCTAAAGGAAAGGATGGTCTGGTGATTAGTGTGTCAGCTTGGTGTTTGGGACACCAGGCTTCAATTATCTGCCTCCACGACCAACTTTCCACGTGACATTGGCCAATTCACTTAACTTCTCTTGGCCTTGGTGCTCAATCTATAAAATGGGGATAACAGCACTGCCCTACCTCAGGTTTTTTGGGAAGAAAAAAAATCATTAAAGACCAGAGACACTCAGATACAAATACTGTAGTAAATAAATACCTCATAAAAAAGGTAGACAGGCTATATCCGTATCCTTGCAAAACAGTGCTTGATGTTTTATATTTCCTTCTCTTCCAAATGCAAGCCCGTTACAGAGCATGACTTTTTAGCTACAACAGTCACTTTTAAGCTCATGATCCCCAGTTCAGCCCCTTGTGCCAGCCAAGCTGGAGGCTGTATGACTTGCAACGTAATCTTAGTTTCATGTATACTGAAAAGTCAAGAGCAATCCCATTAGCTGTCCCAAAGGTGGTATTAAAACAATCCTCAATACACAGAGCTAAGCATTAGAGCACTAATTAACAACATACTGTCATGGTAAACAAATCAGTCTCAGGGCCCTTCTTTCCCAAGAGGCCAAAACCTCTGGTAGTTACATTGGCAATACCAGCCTCCCTTCACCTTGCCTATTGTGTCTGCAAGATGTGTAATAAGGCACTGACTCTAATTATTCACCGCACATTCTGATCACATTTAGCAAAGGGGCACAGGGCAATTGAACTGTCTCATCAACCCAGCTAGATGGAGAGAGAGAGCGAAGATGAGGAGGAGGGCTAGGAAAGCTTATTCTTATCAACAATGGAAAGTAAATTGCTACAAGAGAAAAAGACTGCAGAGAGAGATTACTCATGCACTCAGTCAGACACACATGGAAGCAGGAGCGTTCCACTGTACCCAAGGGAGAAATAAAAGCAATAACAATCAAAATCAATATGGAAGTCATTTTATGGGAAAGTTGAAACCTAAACATTATAACCCTATTAGGTAATATTCTACTGAGGAACTCCTATCTCCAAATAAACCATAAGGCAGGTATTTTATTAGTGCACCAGAGAATTCCCAGGAAGCAGGGACGTCCAGAGTGGTAAGGAGATAGCTCACGATTAGGAGAAAGACCGTGGAGATGCACAGGTAAGTTATCGCCTCTAAAAGGAGATGAACTATAACAAAGCAGTGCAGCTCCTTGCAGCTTTACCATTCTTTCCTTCCCAGCCCCACACAAAACGTATCATTTTAACAAGAGTCTTCCTCCATACAGTACAGCCATTGGCCTCTCATTAGGACCAGGTCCTGTACCCCCGCTACTATTAGGTCCCAGCGTATTTATGACAAAAGTGCATTATAAACTTTTCCTCTGCAACTTGGAAGATGAAGGTGGCTGGTTGATTTCAAATGGTTCTTTTTTCCAACCATAAGAAGGGCCGATTAATTGACCCAGGACATACTGTGTGCCACAGCTGTGGGCTTGGGTCTCCCTTGTACTGTTTAAAAGAGTCTCATCGTAGCACTTCTGATACCTGTGAATGTTGATGAAGGGTCTTCACCATGATGATGAGATACCAAACTTGGCATGTCTCTGAACTTAAGTGTATAAGTCAATAAAATTTAATTCTTCCAGCTCCCACTCCCAGTACATGTGTGTGCGTGCCTGCATACATATTTTTTCAATTAAATCTTTGATTTATTTTTTTTTGCCTAGAAGGACTCACAAATTAGGGGGGAGCATGTGATGACAGGAAGGACAAAAATTTCTACAGCTTTTGCTACGAACTCTTTTCAGCTTCCACATGATGACTACAGCCCTGCCAATTGCTGTGATTTGGTGAGGCTTGAAGTATCTGGGGCTCTTCTTAAAGCCGCGGGTGTTTCATGATTAGAGGAGAACCTCAGCTTTTATTTTAAACAGCCAGTTTCTTGTCCTCTGGGCTGCAGGGAAAGGCTTAACAATGTGACCCTGAAAGCTGAGAAACCACAAGGCAAAAGAACCAACACACACAATTTTTATTTTGTCTTTAAAAAAAATCTCTTAACTTAGAGGGCCTGCTTCAAGATCTTTGAGCTTGTGGGGTTGTCACTGCTGATATTATAAAAGGGCTAAATCACAGTTTCCCCTCTGCCTTAATACCCTTGGGATATAAGGGGTTGAGATAGGCCATGCAGGACATATGACGGGGAAACACGCACTGTTCGAAGCGTCGGTATCTAAACAATCATTCGGAGAGGTCAATCCTTTCACTAAAGCATCTGAACACAGGTGGCCAAGCGAACTAGCTTAGTCAGCTAAAATAAAGCAATTTAAGGCTGCAGTGCATAATTGCTTTGGAAGATACCTGGATATCCCTGCTGAGTGGCAAAGCTCCCACTCCATAGGGAAGGGATGAACAGACTCTCTGTTTCCAATAAATAGAGTTCAGTGCTGAATAACCCCACATCGCCCGCCAAACCCATGAGTCTAGGGAACTAGATATGTCAGTACGAGTTAAGTCTCTAACATCGTGTCTTCCAAACTCCTCTCAGACAATACTTACTCCTGCTAATTCTGCTGGGCCTGCCCCCAACACCAAATCACCAAAGTTAAAACTGGAATCAAGTGTCAAGACATTTAAATTAAAACAGGACAAAGGAGAGCTTTCCTTTACAGTCAAGGACAGCGTGCAGTACAGTACTATGGAGATCTCTTCCTCTGCTCTCCCAGAATTTGGCCTTGCTGCTGCATGTTTCTATGTTTAGGTTCAGTCCTTATTAATCATCACTGGTCATTATCTGGATCACTTTTCTTGTGGCCCTGAGTCTACACCCCAGAACCCAGTTCTCAGGAAAATGGGGAAGAGGAGGGAGAGAATATGAGAAAAAAATTGAAGTTTGGGTGAACAATGCAGATTCTTCCGTCCCCTCTTCACCCCCCATGTCTGACAAGCTATCCATCACACACTAAAGCCGGCCCAATTTTCATAAGACAGGGATACTGATAGTAATACAGTGTTTTCTACCAGCTTTGCAAAAAAAATGATCATTTTTCTTGCTTTGAATGTCCCAATATGCCCTCTCCTCTACAAAATAAATTGACAGAAAATTCTCACAGGCAAAGAAATTGGCATTTCATGGACATAGGTCAAATTCAAATGCAAAGTCAAATTTTCACCTCAGGCAAAACATGCACATTTGTGATTCATTCCAGAGTAAAATGCTGCTGGCTTCTCTCCATAAAATACTGAATTGTTGAGGGTTTCGGTCTTCACCAATTACATGAATTCTCATAACTTTTTCTATATACAGATTTTCTTAGCTCTAGTCTTGGCTCATTTCTCACTCTAAGGTGATTTTTCTACCCAAAGTTTCCTTTAATCAGAGTGCTTGTGATCTTCTAAGTTTCTTTGCAAGCAAAGCAATGCAACCAACCACTGCTTCCCCAGACACTAGTTCCCTCTGAATTGCTAGCAACTCCGTGAGACATCGAACATAAAAACACATACCCCATCCTTGTCAGATCATCAGTAGCACATACCCCTTTTTATCAAAAACATCTACAACTTGTTCGTATTCTGTTATACTTGGACCAGTCATGACATGGAAAATACAGTTTATTGGACCAGCAGCTGCTCTGTCCCTCAGCAAGGGTCATGCAAATAAATAGAGCAATAAAGCAAAAGCCACATGGACTGTAATTTTCTTTACTCAGCTGGGTTGCTATCTAATGCAAGAAACATTGAGACAGAAGGAAAAAATATATTTTTGCTGCATTTTTATGCCCCATTCACCCACTGCCATACTATTAAAGGCACCTACATAGGTATATACAGTATAGTCAAGAAAAGACAACTGAAGTCAAGACTGGCGTCATTTGAGGGTAACCTTGGCAGCTGCAAATAGGCTGTGTTTACACGAGCGGCGGCCTGCGCAGTTGTTACTATGCAGTCATTTAGTATTTGCTTAACTAAGTACTAAATGGCTGTGCAGTAACCAGCATTACTGTGCAGTACCATCGCTGCACATTATTTTTTTAGATGCTACTGTGCAGTAGCAACGAGCTATTGTAGAGTAGCTCATTACTACTACACAGTAGCGTCGCCGTCATGGTTCATGCCCAGTGACGCTACAGCGCCATAGCATCTCATGTAGATGTGCCCATAAAGAGTAACTACTTACAAGAAAACTGAAAAACAAACAAACAAAGAACTCCGGGCAGGAACATATCTTTATGACTTTATCACAATCCTTGAACCTGCAATATCTTTAGATTGCCATATGAAACCATTGCAGGAATTGGGACATTTATCAATCGGAAGGCACTGAATCATAGAAAAGAAGAGCTGGAAGGGACCTCAAAAAGTCAGCTAGACCAGTAGTTTTCAACCTTTTTTAATTTGCGGACCCCTAAATAATTTCGAATGGAGGTGTGGACGCCTTCGAATTGTTAGTGTTGGTATTTGCATACTATTGATTGATCATAGTCATCTTTCGCAAACCCCTTAGACAGTCTGTGGACCCCCAGGGATCCATGGACCACAGGTTGAAAACCGTTGATCTAGACCAAGGCAGAATCATCCTTATTCAAACTATCCTATAGAAGTATTTGTCCAACCTATTCTTAAAATTGTGCAAGTAACCCTCATTCACAACTACCAGGCACAGTATCCTATAGCGTCAAGAAGACACTAATGTGCCACAGGTAAAGCAGGGGATGGGGACATGTTCAGTGTCCTGTCACTGCAAGATCAGGAAAAACTATATTTACCTGAATCTAAGACAACTTTGAATTTAAGATGACCCCCCAATGCTTAGATTTTATACATGGAACATTTATAAATTCATTATCATTTTCTATGCATAGAATCTAATTATTGAAGGTTTATCTTAAATTTGTAACCCCCCCCCAACTACTACAGCAGGAAAAGCAGCAGCAGGGGTGCAGGCAGTAAGAGGGGTAAGTGGCAAGGGGCCTAACCCCATCCCTTTGCACCTGACTCCCCCCTTGCCCCCTGCCACCCGCACCCTTTTCCACAGTGCTTGTATCCCCCATCTGACGCCCTGCAGTCTCTGCCCCCCAGTCTGCTCCCCCGCAATCTTCCCCCTCAACCCACAGACCCACAGACTCTGCCCCCCTGCCTCCGGCTGCTGCACAGTCAGACCAGGCCTGGAGCAAACATGTGCTCTGTGCCCTAGGCCAGAAAGGAGCCAGAGTATGACTATTGGGAAGCGGCAGTGTGTGGGAAAAGAGGAGGCAGAGGCTTCAGGGGAGAAGGTGGATGCACAGCAGCTGCAGCTCTGACCTGGAGCCCAGGCCTGGAGCAGAGTGGGAGCTACAGCAGCTGCCTGCCTACCACCTCTCCACCTTGCACTCAGATCCAAGATGAGGGGCTTTTCTTTCCATGTTGAATGGGAAAAAAACTCATCTTGGAAATAAGTATGTCCAGTAGTTTGTTAAAACACACTTGAGAGAGCCAAGGAAAAGGATCAGAGAAACCAAAACCCTGCACAGTCCATACCAATGGTCTCTGCATCAGATCTAGCATGAAACTACACCAACTTACACAATTAGCATTCAGAGGAAACCCCAGTTGCACTGGAACAAAGGAAACTGAACCAGTCTTAGATAACATCTGCAGCAAACAATCTTCTCCAGCCCTGCTGATCCAAAGAGAGCCATTTCAGCATCTCTCCACTGGGCAGATCCAGGTCATTACTTACCACAAAGGAGAAGGGGCTTAATCTCTCATCACTCCCTCAAGGAACCCATTGATCAGAAACAGAGGGCAGCCTTCAACACTTCTTCTTGACTCTGCCCCAAAGACAAATGCTAATTAGCACAGTGGGCACAGGAGGGGTTTTACCACACTGTAGTTCAGACTCTGAGGGTTTATTATTTCACGTGACTTGGAGTGAAAAAATGGTGTCATTTGGGGGTTATTAAGACAAGTTCCAAAAGTTACAATTTTAAGTTAAATCTTAAACAAAACAGTACTGTGTTGGCACACAGAGCGAAAAAGTTATTTTTTTCCTCTTGAAGCGTTGAAATATTTTGGCATTTCTAAAATGAAACGTTTCATCTAGAAAATGTTAAAATAAAAACATTTTGACATCACTCCTCCCCATTTTTTGGCTGAAACTACTCAAAGAATTAGACATACTCCCAAACTCCATTTTTCAGCAAATTAAGACTATTTATTAGGAGGAAAAAAAAACATCCAGCTCTGATCCCAGTACTCTTTCCTGCCCATGGCAGGGGGTCGGACTTGATCTGCTCAGGTCCCTTCTGACCCTACCAACTATGAAACTATGAAACTATGCTAGCAACTCTGGATTAGTCTCAGGCCTTCCTGTTGTCTATAGCTTTTTACCATTTGCCTCATCTTTGCTGCTATTTTAACCCACACTGGTAAAGTCGAGTTAAAAATACAGCAAAAAGAGAAAAATGTGTGTATAGATTCCTTAGATTTTTCCTCTCCCACTGCAAGTGCGGTCATCTCTCCGGCAATCTCCCCACTGTGGTGCTGTCCCACTTGCACCCATCAGTCTTCTCTACCCCAAAGAAGTCAGCAGTGCTTCTCTCCAGTGCAGAAACCACTGATAGGCTGCATCCACACGTGCAGGGGAATGCCTTTGCAGCAGCACAAATAGTGGCACAAATTTATGACGCTTTGTGCTGCAGCACACACCTCTGCCCACATGCTTTGCAGCGGGACAATGTCTCTCAGCTCCACATGCTACAGGGCAAGGGCTGGCTGAGGCACAGGAAGGGAGACAGCCACCCCTGTGCTGTGGCACCTTGCGCTGGGGAGCGGCACATGGAGATGGAGAAGTAGGTAGCTGAGGGCTGCCTGCTCCCCCAACTCCGTGCGCTGCGGAGCCCCTACGCTGAGACACCCTGTGCCCCAGTTAGCTGCTCCCTTGCTAGCTGGTGCGCAGTGTGCCTTGAGACAGGGGAGCAAGCAGCCTTGGGGTGGCTGTGGCTGCACCTCTGTCTCCACATGCCTCAGCGCGGGGGCTTCATTGCAGAGACCCCTGTGCTGAGGCACATGGAGATTCAGTCCTTATTAATCACTGGCCTTTATCTGGATCACTTTTCTTGTGGCCCTGAGTCTACACCCCAGAACCCAGTTTTCAGGGATATCGGGAAGTGGAGGGGGAGAATATGAGAAAAAGTTTGAGGTTTGGGTGAACAACTGCAGATTCTTCCATGCCCACTCAACAGCCCCCCATGTCTGACAAGCTATCCATCACACACTAAAGCCAGCCCAACTTTCGTAAGACAGGCATACTGATAGTAACACAGTGTTTTCTACCAGCTTTGCAAAAAGGTTAATTTTTCTTGCTCGGAAGGTCCCAATATGCACGCTCCTCTGCAAAATAATTTGACAGAAAATTCTCACAGGCAAAGAAACTGGCATTTCATGGACGTAGGTCAAAAGCTGCTTGCTCCCCCGTCTTGAGGCACACTGCGTCCCAGGCAGCCAGGGAGCAGCTGGCTGGAGCACAGGGTGTTTCAGTGCGGGGGCTTCATGTGCCTCAGTGTGGGGGCTCTGCAGTGAAGCCCCCAGAAGCAGCAGCCCCGGCCTGCCCGCTCCCCTGTCTCAAGGCACCCTGTGCCCCAGCCAGCTGGGGACTGACTAGCTTGTGCAGGGTGCCACAGTACAGGGGGTCCACAGTGCACGGAGACAAGAGAGCAGACAGCCCAGGGCTGCCTGCTCCCCCATCTCTGCGTTTGTCCTGGCACTTGCTACATTGGCATGATTTGCACTGCTTTTTTCCCAATTTTTTTTGGAGGGGGAGGGTTTGCTACCAGGAAGTCCTAGTAGCAAATTTTGCAAATTAGCAGCACGGCAACTCATGTGGTTTGTGGTGTGGCAAAGAGGTTTGCCGCGCCACAAACCACACATGCCTGCATGCCTGGATCCAGCCATAATGCTCAGCCATATACCTTGCTGCTTTCAGGCCACAAATACTCTCCACTTGAAACCCTCATAATGTAAACTGATCTCATCCCAGCTCTACTAAAGTGGGCAATGCATTAACTTAATATATAACCAGCTCTTTATAATTAGAAGTATTGAAATCTTCTGGACTGCCAGAAAGGAAAAGGCCTGTTAAAAGAAAACTAACTGCTTAATCCTCCAAGGTCTTCCGAAATATGTTAAGCATCACATTGTATCTGATATCAAGATAAAATAATCCTTGTTCCACAATCTTTGCTCTAAGAGACAAAACATTTCAGCCTCATATAAAGTAATACCAGGTACAGGGGCAGATTCAGCAGGGTGCAGCGGTGTGGCTGCACCCCACTTTCAGGCTGGACCACACAGTGAGAGCCTCTGGGGAATTTCTTCAAGTCCCAAAAGCACATAAGAATCCTCCCCACTTCCACTTGGTGCTCAAAGGCACGTCCCATCCCCTCCGCTTCCCCCCTCCTCTGCCTGCTGCTGCTGCTTTCCCTGTTGTCCTGGGGTGGAGGAAGCTTCAGAGCTATCCTGACCTCTCCGCCTAGCTTGTATGGGGGCTCTGGTCCTCCAGGCCCTATCAAAAGAGACATGACAAAAATGATGATTGAGCAAAAACTAAAAACTTACTTAAGGAGGACACTCGGAGCCCCCCATAACATAGGAGGCTTGCTTACACAGTGCCCAAATCAGTTCTGCGGGAGACCAAGGATGATCTTGAGATTCAATAGTCTTGAGAGTGAAGGTTCAATTCCTTGATCAGCCACAGATTCACTGTGGGATCTAGAGTGACTCACTTAAGTGCTTGATATCTCAGAGGTAATACTGACAGTCCCCCATGAAGAGGCACTCAGTGTGGTGACAGGAGGCCAGCCCCAAGGAAGATAACCCAGTCAGTGGTTGACCTGCAGCTGTGGTTTCATTCCCAAGGAAACTGAGGAAGCCCCTTGGAGTTTAAAACTAGACTGGAGAAAACACAAGAATAGTAATAACAGGGAATAGTCTTTCACTGCTTGGCTTTATAGATCTTTTCCATCCTATGTTTTTTGGCTAGAGAATGCAAGGAGGGATGGGGAATTGGGACTGTTTTGCAGGATACCACTCATTTCCACTACAATAGCCAAACTGACAGGGAACGCTTTAATTCACATCGTCATTCAAACTGCATGTTGGGAGAGGTTTGAGAGTTGCACTTGGGAGGTAACTGTCTTTCAAGGGGAGGAAGAGACTGAAGAATTTTTGTGCAGGTCCTATGAAAAAAAAGAAGTTCATTTGTTAAATAATTTAACAGTAAATGATGCCCTCTTCCCTCCCCTCCAAAAAGAGAGAGACCGAGGAGACATTCCTAAGCGTAGTTGTTGGGATCTTCAGGAAAATTCTGTTTGGATGCAAGCCACTTCACAGAAACGTTTAGATCTCTTCTGGGTATCAAATAAATACCTTTCCCAATGTCTTTGTTGCTTGTTTTGGAAGTTTGGAATAGAAAGACCAGCAAGCTCCTACTCTGGTTCAAAAAGCAAAAATGGGGGAAGAAAAGGGGGAATCATAACAGCTTAATCCAGGTCAACTCTTAGGGAGACCTTGCGTCTCAACATGCAGCAGAAGGCTGAGCCAGTCTGTAAATCATAGAGGACCAGAGGATCTGTCTGTACCTGCCAGGGTCTACGTAAAACATCTGCCCTTTTACATTCTTCATTGCAGCTCAGTCCTTTCTTTCCCCTGCCATAGGGATACCATAGAAAGGGGTCTACCCAACTCAAGGAGGCAGCCAGTCGATTTAACGGGCAAATCGGGGGGTGGGGCAGCTGCCATTTTCAAGTGCTTATCATGGCTGGGACCCTCCCATGCCTCTGATTGGGCTTGGGGCCTCAATGGCCCTGCCCCTCACTGCTGATTGGCTGTGAAGGCTACGCATCATATGGGCCTGTCCCTTACTGCTGATTGGTTGCAAGTGCTCTGTCATGCCACCGACTGGTGGAGAGGAGTGGGGGTCTCATGACAGGCAGCCCTCTCAGCCAATCAGGTGGGGCAGCAGCCATCTGGGATGCCCTGTGTGCCTGCAGCCCCGCCCTCCTTCCTTGCCCCCCAGCCAGCTGCGGGGCCAGTCCATAGCGCCATGAGGACTGCTGGCTCCCTCTGAGAAGCTAGCATTTTCTTTTCAGTAAATATTCTTTTTTCATGGTTTTTGCAGACTTTGCTTTTACGGGCAATGCTAGATTTTGTATTTTCTGTAAAATCTGCTAAACTGATTTTGGTAAGTCCCTAACTATAGAGGGGGGAAATAATTGAGGAATTTGATATATACATACAATTATCCTTCTGACAAATCAATAATTTATCAAGTCACCATCTACAATTGATGAGCTAGTATTTTTCCTACATTTAGAGTGGACATTTAAATAGTATCGCCTTTGATATGAAGCCTGATACACAATTGGTACTATGGATGCTTACAAAGACAACCACTGTACTCATCCCAAAGTCTGAACATGGATGAAGGCTGAGGGAAGAATTCATTCTTATTTCTAAAAATGATGACAGCAAGGTTATTTAAGCTCTAAATAACCCTGACGGCCTTTCTCCTGGGTGTTCTTCATCTCTGCTGATGCCAAAATAATGCAGTTTTTTTCATTTTGTTAAAAAAAAAAAAAAAAAAAAAAAAAAAGCCCAAATGATCAAGTTTGACTAAGCTTGAAGCAACTGAAAATGGAAACATCAGGCATCCTTAAATATAGCTAATTACCAGCCCATCTTGAACTGAGATTCTCCTTACCCAGAAACTCTGAATCATGTTGATAGCTATTCAGGGCCAGCAGCCAAGCCCTCAAACACCCTCATGGCAAGACTGCATGTGAATAAAGAGGAGAAAAACTCATCCGACAATGCAAATGATTTCAAGAGTGAAATAGATTGTAATGTTAAGCAAGCAACACAATTGGTCGGACTTTCATGGAAGCGGAGTCAGGACAAACCCATTCCTTTTACTATGTGTTTTATTGTACCGTCAAGGGGAGTGGGTTTCAGAATAGGTTTCCATTATAGGTCATCAAGGGTTCTGCAAAGAGATTGATTGGGATAAAAGTGGAACAGACCAGGAGGCAGTGCACCACCACTGCCAGGTCAGACCGCCTGGCTCCTCATCAGTCTTTAGGTTAGATGTAGGGTTTCTGCAGCAGCAGAAGTGACATGAAAGGGTTCAGTAACTTCAGGAAGTTTGAAAATCATTGATCTAGGGAAGTAGTCATGGACTGTTAACGCAATGTACGGGGTGGTGGTGTACAACCAAGAGACCTAGCCTGCCCCAGAGAGTGTCCGGGCCAAGCACAAAGTTTCCACACTGCTGCTGGTTATGCTTTGGTCATATCCTTGCAACTTCACAAGCTGGTATTAAAGAAACAATGGAAAACAGTCAGTGACAGGTTGGGAATTAAAAGATGAGCTCTGTTTCATCAGCACACTTGACGCTCATGTTGTAAGTTGGCATTAAACACTTTTCAGAGCAGGTTGGAAGGAGCAAGGTTTGTAGCGTGCACGGGTCAGGATTCTCTCCTGTTGATCTAAATTGCCTTCCAGTTCTATTCTGTTTCCAATCACAACCCATTACCCTTTTGGCCCTGGCCCTCTGGGAATGCAAGTAAAGGCCTGAAAGGACTATAAAAATGAAACAAAAACACACACAGAGGGATTAAAGTGAGGCGAGACAACTACATTTTGTGAAGATCAGCTTGTTTTTTTCTCTCTCTCCTCTCCCTGCTGAAAGTGGGGGAACATTTCTTGCTGAACATAGGACTTTGCCTTCAGCATGAACCAAGTTATCCTAACTGCTTTCCTTCCCCTCTGTCTCCCAAGGGCAACATCAACCACACACACCACTGGCAAGCTGTGAGAATAAATGGAACTGTTATGACTACAGATACGAGATCCTTTGGAGTTAATGTATTTACAATATATTAGTTACACATGCAGAGACCATGCATATAAGCCTAACTAATTAAAGTCTATTTCCCTTTTATGCATACTGAATAAGCATTAAAAAAAAAAATCACAAGATACCTTGCAAGATCTCTGTGATGCAACTCCCCCATCACAGACAGGGAACTGAGGCACAGAGAGGCAGTTTGAGTTCAGTGGCTTCCAAGGCCACCGCACCGCTGAATGCCAGAGCTGGAAACAGACCTAAAGGTCCAATCCAGACCATTCTTCCAATTTTGTCACTAGCCTGGTACAATATTTGGATGCTGCAGAAGGGTTTTTTCTTTCTTCTTACAGCTCCAACTACTGGAGTCATAAGCTTATGACAGAATCACTGCATTCAGTTTTTAAGGTTCCTAGCTCTCATAACTATGGAGAAAAGCCAGAAAAATGTAACTGTTAAATGTGCAAATAATGGAAGACACAAAAAGAAACCTGCTATTTTTTTTAATTTCACAATTTCTAAGACTGACAATCTTATGGTGTTTGAAGGCCTCACTTGAGGTCTTCAGATGCTTGGGCTGACAGACATGCATGTTAACAGCAATTCATCAGAAGTCCTCCTCCGCGACTTTCCAGGCACTGACTTCCTGGCTCCTGCCCCTTCCAGATAGCTAATTTGTGGCAGAATTAGAACTAGCATGAGGGAGGCATTCTGCCCTGTTTTCCTTAACACCACAGGAAGAAAAGCTCTTAGCATTTTGGTAGAGGTGCACTGATATATTGGTCGCATATCAGCTCAGCATCAATAAAAGGAAATTAGCATTAATCGGCCACTGGCTTTTTTGGCCGGTGTAGCTGATAATGTCACTGATAAATGTCACATGCACGCACACAGCTGCAGCAATACGGCTGGTTGATAACCGGCTATCAGTACTGGCCAAGAAAATCTTTATTGGTATAACCATACATTTCTGAGCTGCATCCTCCTCAGGCAAGTTAGAAACAACTGGGTAAAATTGGTGGGTAAAATGTTCAAGCTCTCCGAGGCATGAACGACCTGTTCCCCTTTCCCCTCTCAATCTCCTCTCCCCAAAAATTAATGAATACAGATTGCTCTGCACAGATGCCTTCATTATTGCCCACCATAAAACTTCAGAGCTCTAGTCCTATTGACAATTAACCAATTGGGTTTCCAAACAATTTTTACAGGACTAAAATGACTGTTCATAGTTTACAAATGCAAAATGAGAAATGACTTCTCACAGATCCCCCTGTAAAACACTGGGGAGGAGACAAAGGATTTACAAACAGCCACAGGAAACAATGTTCACGCTCTCGGATACACCTATAGTGTAAACAGACGTGAGCTAGCTTTAAACTAGCTACCTTAGGTACTGTTGGCAGTTTGGCTGTATTAGCCCCAAACTTTGTAGGGCTGCAAAATATGACAGAGAAACCATGTAAATACTCAGATTGTTAACCCGTGCCAAACTTCATTTTACTACAACTATGTGGCTAGCAGTACCTGAACCAGTCACTTTAAAGCTAGTTCGTGCATGTCTACAAGTGCTGACTGCAAGACTGCAGCACAGACATGCTCTTTTTGTCATCTCAAGACCCAGAAGTGCCTAGTAGCTGTCTGAGTCTGTATGCACTTACAGGTATGCTATTTATACAACCAGCCCCCAAGAAGAGAAGGCACAAGGAGGGCAAAGAAATCAAAGGTTGCTGGGAATCCCTTTTTTTTCAACTCCCACATGCGGGCAGCAAAGGGATGTGCTATGACTGCAACTGACCCCCTTCTCCCTCGAGAGAAAGAGCCATCCTGGGGTTTTATGCTCTTCATCTGAACCATCAGATCCACAGCTGAAGCCATCGGTGCTGCATGAGCTGGAACAAGCCATACCGTAACAGGCAAAGTGCTCAGGCAAGCGGGTAGTGTGCAGGAGATCTCCCACGTGTAGTGAGATATTTCTTGTCAGCATTAGTTTGTTGATGGGCAAATGGTCTATCTACTCTACTGCTCAAGTAAATCTTTTAGGAGCAAAGCAAAGACTATGCAAACATACAAGCCACCCCTTTCTGTGAGATTGCTGCTCTCCTCTCTGCACTTTAACAGCCATCGTGCCAACAGCTGGCATTCCTCTCCCAGTTTTAGTGCAAATTTACCCTACTGGGAAAAGCCATGGGATGGAGTCCAGAAACAACCTACAATTTCCATCTACTTCTATATCAATTGATTTATACCACACTTATCAAACAGATAAGAGAGCACATGAGTGCCAGATGCTCAACATATTTTTGGGGGGAGGGAAGGAAGAAGGGGAAAGAGAGGTTTAAAAAGCAAGGGTTACAAGTAAGGACTGACTAAGGGCCTTGTTACACAGGAACTTTAGGCAGCTTCTGGGGCTCTTAACCCCTGGACTTGGCTGCATGTTAACACCTTTTAAGTTAAGCATTAGTTAATCATTTTAAAGTTACACCACTCCAGGGCACGATGATCTCTAAACCACCTAATTTTGCTCCTGTTCCATCAATTTGGGGCCACTCTCCACAGCTTTTCTGCCCACATTGAAGTCCTCCAGCATCCCAGGAGGCAGTGGGCAAGGGGGGAAATCCAGGGCACAGTGGGGTCTTGCCTGCTGGGATGCCTATGGCAGAGTGAACACCACAACCCAAGAGCGCTTAGTGGTCATAGCGGCTCCTGCTGCCACTCTGTTCCTGGACCAGCTCTGCTCCTGGCAGAGGCAGCGTGAGCCAGTCCAAGGGCAGGGTTGGGGCAACTGCCCCTGCCCCTGTTCACACCAGCTCTGCTCCCAGAAGCACAACCCGTGTGAGCGATGGAGGGCAGACAGTGTCCCCCGCTCAGACTTATTCACTCTGTTTCCGGAGCAGAACTGGGAGCAGAGCTGGTCTAAGCGGTGGTGGGAGGCAGTGCCCTCTCCCCCACCTCCTCCCAGCACTCAGACTGGTTTGCACTGCTTTTGGAGCAGAGCTGAGAGCAGGGCTGGTGTGAGCAATGATGAGGAGGCCGTGCCCTCCTCCCTCCCCTTGCCCCGTCAGACTGGCTCACTAGAGCTGGGAGCAGAGCCCATCTGAGGGATGGTGGAAGGCACTGTCTGAAGCACTCTCTCTGTGCGCCAAGATCAACGAGTCTTGTCATTCCCCCAGCTCTTAGCCCTGCCCCTGCTCACCAAGCCTCACGTGGCAAGTCCCAGCTGTGCTGGTGAGGCGCAGTCAGAGCAGGTTTTTTACCTTAGCATACGACTGCTCCACTAAGCTGAACAGCACCACGCTGATTAATGTTTGTTCGGCTTATAGAATAAGGTCTGACAAGGCCCTAAATTTTTTGTAAAAGGGCCTTACCGAGTGGGAGAGACTAGTTCGTATGTATAAAGAACATACGCACTAGGAGTTGTGGTCATGTTCTCATTTGCATGGCCGAGGCAAACACAAAGTTACAAGGCAGTCCAAAATGAACATGCATCAGGATCGCAGCACACCCACACATAGACAAGCACACATCCCACCTTCTGGAATACTCCAATAGGCACATTAAAGCTATTGCTTTGATGTTTTAATTTCCAAGACCTGGACTCTAGATTTATTTTCAGTGGTTGAAATCTCCCCTCCCCTGCTTTATTTTTTAAATTATTTTTATTTTTATTATTTTTTATTTTTATTATTTTTTATTTTATTTTTATTTATTTTATTTTTTTATTATTTTTATTTATTTTTATTTTTATTTTTATTAATTTTGTTTAAGATCTGGAAACATACTTTTGTCATATTTCTAAGGTCTAACCTGAAGTGCTCTCTGCAGTCCTAATATCGCTGTAGCCTCAGAGCACCTTCCAGTGGTTTGAGTATTATTTGGCATCTTGTATTTGCACGAGTAACACTTCTACGATTTTATGATTACAATCTCTATTGGCACCTTAGTGCGCAGTCATCTCAACTTGCAAAAAGGTCAACCCTAAACAAGGCTGAATAACACCTTCTGTTCCATCAGTGATTAGAACCCCTATATCACACACACGCATGCACACACGCATACACCCCTTAAAAAAGTGTTGCCAGGAGCTTGTGCCAGAAGTTATTGGCAGCATTTTCATTCCCTCTAACAGAGCAACTGTTTATCTTTATCTGGAAGAGTTCAGCTTATGGGGAGTCAAATTTTATGGCAGCTAGAAACTACAGACATGTTCCATGCCATTGGAAATGCAGAACTGAATGACCCCATGCTACAAGCAGGAGGAGGGGAGTGTGTAGGTATCACATATAAAGAAGCAAAAGTGTAGGGATGAAAATTGATCTCAGACTTCAGTGCAATCACATCCCCTAACGTGCATATAAATCATAAAGTACTTCCAATTCATCTTATTTCCTTTTTAAAAAAATGCTGTCACTTGCACACCTCCTTTTTATCTTCTGTGATCCCATCTTACCAGAGGCCATCTCTGCTGCCTATACAGACTAGTTAACATCTGTTGGCTCCACCTGTTTTGACGACATTACCCACTTAAAGCATGCAACCTTTTACTAGCAGCAAGAGAAGGAACAACACCCCACTATACACAAAACCCCCACCACATGGGATTTTTTCCAGTATACTCATTCTGGCACATTCCCTCATATTCACTTTAGAAAGTGACTTAAAAGATTCAAGGGAACCTTTCCAAATCAAAGTCACCTTATAACAAATGTAGCATCTATTCAGCGCAAACGGAAGTTTCACGTGAGGATATGCTATCATTGTGAGGTACGTGCCATGGTTATTTTGGGGTTGCTCTGCGAAGAGCGCTCCATTAGCCTTTGACGTGTTGGTGTGCAGGAAACAGAACAGCAGCCTTATTTATCAGGCCTGCTTCTTTGGGATCATTCTCAAAAACAAGTATTTTAGCAGTACTGAGACCCTGTGGCAAAGGAATGAATGCATGGCAGTCCCTTCCATTTGGAGCTCTGATAGGGTGCATCTGCATATATAATTTACAGCAGAGCTGACTAATTAGTTCTACAGTAAAGCAGCAGCATCTACACGTGCGCCAGTATTAGGGCTCAGTAAATTAATTAACTCCACCGTAGGATAGTACTGTCAGGGTATTATCCTATGGCAGAGTAATTAGGTGTGCTGAAACGCACATGTAGATGGTGACAGGTGCTGCCTAGGACACAAGGGTGCTAAAGTGTAAGGGCTGCCTGCCGCTTAGCCCTGCACTTTAGCACTGTGATGCCCCAACCAGCCCCTCCACCACATTGTAATCAGTCCCATTACTCCAGCCAGGAAATAAGGATCACTGCTTCCCCAGCTGTCTCTTAAGCATCTCCCGTGCAGCCCCAACAGCAGCTCTGGTGTGTTCGAAGACTGACCTGAGCACTGTTGTTGCTCCCCCACTGCAATGCCCCATTGCAATGACTCTTGCAAGTGGTTTCTACTCACCTTTTAACTACCCGAATGGCACAGGAAGTTCACAACAGAACAATCTGCCGCAAAACATTGACTGCAGTATTGGGTTAGCATTCAGAAATCCTAAGTCAGTTCTCTAAAAACCAGGAACATTTATACATGTGCTCTGGGAGGGGGTGGGGGATGCTTTAATTAGAGCAGCTCTGGGCGCTCTAATTAAAGCGCCCAGACCATCTCATGTATCAGTGTCCCCATGCTTAAAAATGGCAGTGGGGGTGATTTAGTAAAAGCTCGTCAAATGAGCTTTAGATAAAGCACCCTCACAGCCATGTTTAAGTACAGGGATGCTATATACAAGACGCTGGAAGCTGCAGGAGCGCAGTAATTACCACACTCCAGCAGACTCGATTAATCTGGTTAATTGAGTCTACTTCAACATGCTGTAATTACAGCACATTGGAGCAGCCTCACTGCTCATGTAAAGGTGCCCCAGGAAACTGAGTTTAAAATAATTTAAAACAGGAATAAGTGCTGGGTTCTTTTCAATTGGTTTCTAGCCCTGGAGCCTTTAGGGCTCCTGTTTTCCAGCTTTGCCTTATATCCACAAGAACCGGAAATTAGTTCCTTAAAATAAAAGTCAAAACATCTTCCCATATAGTCACATGGCTACAGGAAATGAGGATTTAAGTTACACACACAAACCGTAACAGTTGGCAATGCTGTGACTGGCCCTCTCATGTACTTTGAAACACATTGGCCCCAAGGCTGAAAGTGTTAGGGCCCCACTTCTTCCCAGCAAAGAACTTTTGTTCCTTGGTTTTCAACTTTTATCTCTAGTACAATACCACTTGGCTCGAATGTATGCTTCCATGACACAAGGTTAGGGCATACACTGATGATTTTGCTAAATATACTCAGTAAGATTTACAGAAATGCCTAGGTGATCTAGGAGTGCAATGCCCATTGATTCCTGGAGTTGTTTCCTCTTTGGTTACTCTGGAAGCTGTTCGAGAAAATTATTCTAGCACACATCCAGGAGGGACCAGCAGGGAAATGCATGCTCAGGGGCAACCAGCACGGGTTCATCAGCGGCAGGTCATGTCAGACCAACCTGGTGGCAATCAGGTCACTAAATCATTGGATGCAGGGGTAGCAGTGGATATAGTCTTCCTGGACTTCCGGAAGGCTTTCGACACTCTCTCTCACCCCGTTCTCATTAGGAAACTGGGGGACTGTGGCGTAGACACCCACACAGTCCAATGGGTCGCCAACTGGCTAGACAGCCGCACCCAGAAGGTGGTAGTGGATGGGTCCTTCTCGCCCTGGAAGGACGTGGGCAGTGGGGTCCCGCAGGGCTCGGTCCTCGGGCCCGCCCTGTTCAACATCTTCATCAGTGATTTGGATGAGGGGGTGCAAAGCACCCTGTTCAAATTTGCTGATGACACCAAGATGTGGGGGGATGTGGGCACAATAGAAGGGAGCAACAGGCTACAGTCGGACCTTGACAGGTTACAAGGATGGGCGGAGGAGAACAGGATGGGGTTCAACACAGACAAGTGCAAGGTGATGCACCTGGGGAGGAACAACCGGCACCATACCTACAGGCTGGGGAACTCCCCTCTTGTCAGCACGGAGGTGGAAAAGGATCTTGGAGTCATTATTGACTCCAAGATGAACATGGCTCGGCAGTGTGGGGAGGCAGCTAGGAAGGCCAACTGTACCTTGTCGTGCATCCACAGATGCATTTCAAGCAGGACCAAGGAGGTGATCCCCCCCCTCTATGCGGCACTGGTCAGGCCGCAGCTAGAGTACTGCGTCCAGTTCTGGGAGCTGCACTTTAAGAGGGATGTGGACAGCATCGAGAGGGTCCAGAGGAGGGCCACTCGCATGATCAAGGGACAGCAGGGCAGGTCCTATGAGGAAAGGTTACGGGACCTGAACCTGTTCAGCCTCCAGAAGAGAAGGCTGAGGGGGGAATCTTGTGGCCTGCTATAAACTAGTCAGGGGGGATCAACAGGCACTGGGGGAGTCCCTGTCCCCCCGGGCGCCGCCAGGAGTGACCAGGAATAACGGTCACAAGCTGGCGGAGGGAAGGTTTAAGTTGGACATCAGGAGGCGCTACTTCACGGTCAGGGCGGCTAGGGTCTGGAACCAGCTTCCAAGTGAGGTGGTGCAGGCTCCCACCCCACCAGCATAACAATATGGCTCGGTGCAGGCTACACATAGGACCAAGTCCTAAAAACCCCCCAAGTTAAACACCCATACTTCAGACAGGTGCAAGGCATGCTTCCAGCATGCCCCCACAGACTGGATAAAGCAGTGTCAACAATTTGGATAGGTAACAATTGTGGCCAGCAACAATTTCTATTCTGCAAAGCAGTCCCCGGGGGGCATAGGGGTGAATCAGGGTACCTTTACATGGGGGCCCCACGGAGCCGGGCAGAGCAGCCGTAGCCACCTCCTGCAGGTCCCGCCTAGTGCTGGTGACTCCGCACTGCTGTCACCGCCTTCACATCTGGCTGCTCATCATCCCTGCTTCTTCGCATCCTGGCCCCACAGGCTGATTGGCCCTGGGACCCTGCTGGGATCGTATCTGCTGCAAAGCAGCTATATTGAAATATTGCCTCCTGGTCACATTCTGCTCTGTGCATGGGCTCAGCACTTCCTTGTATTTTTGTGACAAGGTATTAGCAAAACTCACAGATTCACTAGAATCTGACCTCACCATACCATAAGTGCTTCTGCTACGGCCTTTAACGTACAACCTCTGGGTTGTCAACCATGTGGCTTAGCACCTGCACCACCCCAGCTATTCAGTGCTAAAGTAGTTCATTTTGGTTACTGTCTTACAGTCACATCTGGAGCTCCTGACCAAGTCTGGATTTCAATTCTACATTGTACATGAATATAAGAGGCAGTCCCTAACCCGAGGAGTTTATTCTTTAAACAGATAAAGGATGAAAAGTTTAAAAAGAAGCAAATTGCTTCAACTCTCCACACCTCAAACTTGCACAACCGTTCAGGGGCACCACTGACCACATTTCTTTTGACTCTTGTGGGGCTTGGAGGCAGCAGTACAGCTATGGGAATGCAACCTGAATTCTAGGCCTCCTCATCAACCACTCAGCATAATGAAGTACTAGCTGAATGCCAACACTAACATCACAATAATGCTGGGGGAGAAAACCTGCTCTTTGTACAGTAGCAAGCTTTATCGAGAGCAGTGGTTTCCAAACTTTTTAAAGGGTTGGAACCCCTTCATATGACTTTTTCTACCCCTGCCCTGGCTCCATGGCTTTGCATTAGATCACACAGCAACCCAGCCCTGCAGTGGTGGTGCACTACCTCCTGGCCTGCTCTGCCATTACCCTCATCTCTTTGCAGAGCCTCTGATGACCAATCATGGAACCCCAGGGTATCATCGAACAGTTTGAAAACCACTGACCTAGAGGATTAGCACAAGTTAAGGCCATTCATTTCTTTTGAGAGCTTTTCCCCACTTGCAAATTAAGCTAGAACTAGATATTAACAAACTCCACTTTGACAAAAAAGACAGTGCACTTGTTTCCAATCGCTTGTAAATGTAGCTTTGTTCCCCAGTAAGTATTAGCCCCAGACACAGAACTTGGGGGGATGCAGTAAGGGGAATTATTTCATTCACAAGAGAGCAGTAAAATGTAAGATGTTGGTTTTGAGGTGTTTTTCATGTCACACTTTGACCATGACCTACAGAACAAGCATGTTAGGCCATTCTGGCCTCTTTGCTGCATTCTTCTTCTTCTTGTATCTCTACACAACATTTGACTATTTTGTTATGCATGCCTGTGCTCGTTTATTGTACTTGGTGAGATCTTTCACTGCACACGTGCCTTCAAGCAGTGGGCATTGCAGTAGGCATTGCAGAGTCGGAAGCTGTACTGCAGCCGCAGGTGGTTGAACCTATGGTGTAGGCTCACTTCTTCATTAGTTCCTTGGAGCGTCCGACTCCAGTGCCTAGGCAGTTGAGACATTGCCACTTTTGCCAACATTAAACCACAATTTTGATTTTTGTTGCATTATAGCAAGGGAATCCAGATACCAAATCATGGGTGAGAAAGACCCACTAGGAGCAAGGCATGATGGGCAACTGAAATGGTGAATTAATTCACACCAAGGCAACTAAGGTGGAGAATGGGATTGTACCTCTCAATCCAACAAGGCCCAGCAGCGGGGGGCAGTGCATGGAAAAGAGCCAAAGTGATAAATATGCAGGATCACTCGCACAACTTCTGAAATGCAGCAAGATTCCTTCCTCCTTCCTCAGCCTCAGATACATTAATTTACACTGAAAACAAAGAGCAATTTTCCAAAAATATCTCTGTATGGCCAGCACATTTTTTGGTGAGCAGGGACAGCCTGAGGACTCAGGAGTTCCACAGGAGACTGGATACCTCGTCTTCCCCTCACCTTTCCAACTCAGCCTTTGAACGTATCATCTTTAAAGCAAACATGCTCAGAAAGCTATGGAGAGTGAGAAAAAGCGCAATTGAAAATCCACTCACGTGGACCTCCCTCACAGAACGCACAATTCAACTTCAAACACTCAAACAGTTTCAAAACCCTCTGCATCCCTAATGACCCTTCAATGGCTCTCATTAGAAGACATCTCATTCAGCAATAGTACATCCTCTGCCTGCCAACCCATATGAAAACAAAGACTATCATTTCCACAGGCAAAACCCAGCCATCTAAATTATCCAGTTCAAGGACTTCAAAAAAGTGTTAACAATGAAACTGTGTCAAATTAAAGGGCTTTATTACTGCATGTCAGAGGCATTTGTTGGATGGCAAAGTAGTTTTATCTTACTCTTTATCAAATATTTTTTTTCACACCTGGTAGAAGACTGGGGTCATTTCTGGGTAGATGTGGATCAGAGAAACAAGAGGTATTAGCAAACCCTCCCCCGAAAAAATTCACAACACCCAGTAAGTTGCTTTAAATGACCTATAAGAAACAATATGGAGAGGGGTTTTAATAGGAATTTATAATTATATTATTACAGTAGCACAGCTGGAGAGTGCCTTGGTACCAAACCCTAATACTTGGTACCACATGGAATAGTCCCTCCTTTCAGAGAACCTGCAAATAAACAGATAAAACTGACAAAGGATGAATGAACAGGATTATCAAACTTGTTTTATATGAGGGAAATAAAAATGGAGCAACTGAAAGACAGCACAGTTTCCACTGGGGCACCTACATAAGGATCGGTGCTAGAAAAGGTCTCAGCACACAGAACATCATGACATTTATGCCCAGGTGGTCTAATGACCCCAGCATCAAATGTACTGAAGTCATCAAATGTACTAATCCATCCCTGACACATGATGTCTGTGCAAGAGTTGAGAGCTGAACCCAGACCTTGAGTCCCAGTCCAGTGCCTCAGCCACAAGGCCTTCCTGCCACTGTTCTCATCTGTGAATATCAACTCCTGCTACAAACTTGGGCAAGCATCTCTCATACAAATGGAGAACATCTCTATGCTGTGGCAGCTGCCAGTCCAGCTGCTAATGTGGTCCAGAGGCAGAAGTCTGTGAGTGAGGCTGCACCAGGCTCATCTCCGGATGAGCCCTTCTCGAGCCCTTGGTCTCTACAGATGAGCTTAGAGCAGTCTCACTAGTGAACTTCTGCCACTGGCGTGCAACAATGGACTCAGTTAGTTAGCATGTGCGCACTCCCACCATCCCCAGAGTGGGCTGCTGCTGTGGTATGGAAAAGCTCAAAGACATTAAGCATGATGTCACAGTATGCTTTTTGTCTATGAGATGATACAAGAAGTCTTGGTTAGGGCTGAGGCTGCAGCTATGTGAGAAAACAACGTTTGACAACTGAACAAGAAAAACGGAATCTGGGGTTGATTTAAACTGACAATTTTTCAGTTTTCATCCTAAAACAAAAATTTAAAAAAAATTTCTAGTTTTACAAAAAGTCTTTTTGTTTCTGTGATGTTCCCACCTCTCTGTACAATGCCCAACCCCCCCCCCCCC
>NW_005842392.1:211710-238916 GCF_000455745.1 Alligator sinensis
CCCCAGTTTCTTGTTTTTAAACTAAAGTTAGCGACATTCAGTTGCCAAACATCACTGTAAAGGTCAAAACACTGCCTTCTTTAAAATTCTTCCCTATTTTTTGAAGCCAAAACCTTTTTTCCAAATTCAGGTTGAATTCATCAATCTCTATTATTGATCTGAAATAGCATTTTTCCAGTGTACTAGATATGCATCTGAAAAAGCTCACCAGTCGTAGATGAGAACAGCACCAAGTTCTCCGTGTCTAGTACCATTCCCATTGTTTTGAGTTATTTTGCATATCTTCCATTTATAGGAACATTTTAGTTTTTAGGACCCCAATTTCCCTCCCCACTTGCTCCTCATTGTAGTGTTCAAGCTGTTGTCTCAATGTCTGGGATTACTCTAAACTCCTCTTTCCTTCTCTCTACTTAAATCAGTTTTAGACTCCAAAGAAGACCTCAGTCCTTCTCTGCAGTCTTGCTACACAACCACAGCTGCAATAACTCTCTCTGACTCACACACAAGGACCTTGACAGCAAGTAAGATTGATGAGAGAGAAGCAGCTGCATGACCCCCTGGGCAACTCCCTGCATCAAGGCGGTATAGCTGGTAGATTGTAGTGCTCTTGCCTTAAGAGCTGGAGAGGAGAGGAATGGAAAGAGAAATGCAGAAGAAACATTTACTGTAACTGGAATGTAATGACAGATGCTGCTGCTCAACAGATGTTGGGCAAGCTCCTGTTTCTGTCATTCATGCCTTACCCCTTTCCAAGCACGGAGCTTCTGAAACTCTGTGCGGAGATTGGCTTTAGCTACATTCAAGATGATGGCAGTTTTGCCACTGAGCGTCATAGAAGGGAGTTGCCCTGCTCCCATTCCTTGTATACCCATGGTCTGCACAGAAGTAATCTAAATGCAGGGTCCAGGATTTGGAAGGGAGTAGTTTCATTCGCACAAAGTGGCCCTAGACACACATGCAAGCCCATTTATACCAATTTTGTGCACCGATGTAAACTGCGCAAGAAGAGGACAGACACGCAGGTATTGTTTAGAGGGCTTGAAGAGGGTAGGTGGTTGCAGTTCATGCACTCCTAGGGATTTCTACAAAGTACGCAACTAGAATTTGACTCCAGATGTTTTCTGCTGGGACTGTTGCTCAGAGGAAGAAAAAACCTTAAGGGGAGAAATAAATGACGTATTCACACTTATTGACTGGGTAATACAAGGCAACTCTGGTCACCTCCTCCTTTATACTCCAACCCTGAAGAGATCAAACAGGGAAGTATTTCAATTGCTTACAGATGCTCCCACTCCTCCCCCTCCCCCTGCATTCACTGCCACATGCTCAAAACTACTAAACAACAGCACCTAGAAGTCCATAAAACTGGAGACTTTGACCCCCTGCTTCAATCATTCAAGGTCATATCAGGTTAGGATAAGCAGCCTCTTAAAAGAAACTCCTGGGGTTAAGAGCATGTTGCTACTATCTGTAACCACCCGACATGGAAGCCATTGTATTGTGTACGGTGATCACATCTGCAAAGAAGCTTGGAGCTGCTTCTACTGAGTGTGGACAGTTTCCCTGGAAACTGAAATCTTGGTGTGACACACAAGCCAAAGACAATCACCTAATGTGACGGAGAAGCCCTGATAAAGGGGCTGCTCAAAGCCACACTGTGGGGAAGGGTGAGGCCAGTGAACAAGCCCCGGCTCAACGGAGCCCAGCTGAGGCCAGACTCAAACTAAACTTACCCACAGGGATGTGGCAGACTGATGGAGAGCACCAGACTCTGCTGCCGCAGCGTTTTATAAGCTCCTGCACCATCCGTCTGGGTGGGAGCTCAGCAGATGATGTCAGAGCCCTGCGCCGAGCCGGGAGATTTAAAGTGCAACCAGAGCTGGCACAGAGTGGGGAGCAGGGGACAGGGAACACCAGTAGGAGCCCAGCAGGCCCACATGCTACTTAGGGAAGGAGCCCTGGGTGGAAGAGCTGGGGCGAAGAAGGGGCAGGGAACCCCTAGTGAAGTCAGGGACAGGAAAGAGGCTAGAGAGAAGCCCAAATAGGAAGGCACATGAACGCAGCCCGCCAGGACTGCCTGACTTGAGGCAAGGCAGGCGCCCTCATTAGCCAGAGAGGCATCAGGTTTACTAAAAGGTGTTGTGCTCAAAGCCAGAGGCAAAACCTGATAGTCCAGAGGAAAATTTCTTGGGTTAAGACAGTTAACAATTCTTGATAATTTGATTTTTGTGTACCAAAATGCCAAGAGAGCTCAGGTGCCTCAGGGCTGTGGAGCCATTTGTCCCTGACATCACTAACCAAGGAGACTACATACACCTAGAAACATTGCGGCAGGCAAGTGGATGGGGTATAGGGGAGGCAGAGCCCCAGAACACCTGGACGTTGTACTGTGAGTAACCCGTGGGACACCATTGACTCCTCTATACTTTTATTATAACAACTAAGGTGTGGCAGACGAGTGAGTTGTGTCCCTCCCATGAAGTTTACACCTTCACGAAGAGTAGACCCATCATACCCAGCTTCCCCTCACAGAGATGCGTGTTGCTGATACTGTGGCAACAGCTCCTCCCGTCCATCCCTCATGCCCAAAATACAAAGACAGTTCCTGCAGTCCCATGCTAAGCTGCCATGGCCATGCATGATGCCACATCTGCAAGAGGTAGTTCCGTAATTAGCTGCAGGCCTTGAGGCCACCAGAAATCCCCTGCAGACCCAGGCCTGGTGTTCATTTACTAGCATGTCAACTCCACCAGAGGAGCCCAGACTAGTGTAATAAAACCTCTGGAGATAGACACTGACAGCAGAACACAAGCTGTCTGCTGTTCATCAGAGCCTTTTCCTTTTACATTAGCCCGCTGACCGAAGGAGCGCACATGAGTTGTCCTCAGAGGGAAGCCATGGCTCTCTGTCAGTTAGGCTTGTAAATGGACTCAAGTCCTACCAGAACGAAGCATGCCTTCTGAGAAGTTTCAACTTCTCTGCCTGGACTTCTTCACTTTTCTAATTGCTATACTGTAGCATCCAAGGCTCAGGATTTCAGTCCAAAGAACCGTTCTAGTTGCAATTTCTCACTCAGAACTCCTGCTACCCAAAAACTCCAACACAGTTAACATTGGCACTAATGAAGGAGGAAATGTTTTTAATTGCTGCTGATTCTGAGTAGCCAACAGCAGGACAAGGGGTATAAGAATATTTCTCTTACACTTGTTTTCTAGTATTTGAGAAGTCAGAGAAGATGGACTAATTAAAAGGATATGCCTGTCTGCATACAATTCTGATTTTGCCTTCAGCTGTGAAGAGATCACTGGACTGGGAGGCACTATTAATGCATTCTGAAACCAAAAGGTTCGCTTGACACATGAGAGAAGGAAGCTCAAGTATCGTGAACAGGAAATCTGAGGAACAGACAGAGAAAGCAGGTTGTGCGGGGGTCACACAGATGGGCAGTGACAGAGCTGGAAACAGAAATCAGGAACCCTAATTCCCAGCTCCTTGATGTAACAACTAGACCCCATCGCCTCAATCTTACCATGGCTTGCAAGGAGATAAACACTCATGTTCCTTCATAAAGCACAAGGGAAACAAGATTTGCAATGACTGGGTAGGTGGCATGTCTGTGGAGGAAAAGCTTCTCAAATCTTTCCAATCATGGAAGGGAAGTTGATGACCAGCTTCTGCTTCTCACTCAAACACCCTACTTAAGGTGTTCATCCCATCAGGTCTCACAAGCTAACCACACTAAGTCTATCCTTTACACCTGCTGATCTTGTTGCTCCAAACCCTGACAAAATTAGGTAAAACAAGTATTAAAGAAAAATACGCTGAATCCTTGTGAGCTTTGGTGTGCATGCACGTGCATACTGGTATTTGTAAAAGCTAATCTATAAAGTTCTAAAGACCCTTTTTCTTAACAATATGTAGATACACACACACATATACATACATATTCTATATATATGCTATACACACACAAACTACTACTTTCAATTTTTAAGAGTAAAAAAATGTGAACTCTACTTGCACTCTATGTCAAGAGACAAAAAAATGTCAATAGCTTTCCCTGGGTTAAATGACTTTGACCTATACCCAACACCTATAATTCTTACGCAGCACATTTACCAGAAGATGAAATGCACACCTGGCATATGGGACCATTAACGTACATTAAGTAATTCCAGGTGTTGAAAAGCAAGCTCTACCCAAAACACTGGATCTCAGCTACTGCTACAAAAATCCCTAAGGGAACAGAAACATACCATAAGCAATACAACCAACATTTCAAAACCTCAAAACTTGAGTTGTTTGTTTGCCTCTCATGGTTTAAGTGATTTGAAAGCATCTAGTCATTCTGTACCATGTGGCTAGACAACCCAGATTAAAGTAAGCAAATTAGTGTTAGGAACTCCAAAAGATGCAATGTGAATATTAAGCAGAAATCAATATATAAACTCAGTTTTCCTTCCTGTTGTCAAGTTTTGGTCGCTGTCACAAGACCACATTGCATCCAAAAGCTTAGGACAAGGAAACATGATAGTCACAAACAGTAATGTGAACGATAAGAACCCTGGGTGTCCTGACCCCCACCTAACACCTCATTATTGGACCACCCTCCTTCACAGGCAAGAGAATATAAAAATGTAAACATGGCATGGGACAACCACTTGTTCAGGGTTGCAAAGGATGCCTGTGTACTGTAGGGATACAGGGCTCAGCCTTACCATGGAGGAGACAAGCCCCATCTACCTGCTCCTACTCTGCATGAGTCAGCCCCCGAAATGAGGTGATAAGGCTGACCGAAGGGTGCCCATAGCATCACATGCAATACCTTGGTTTCCAGGTACTTAAATGCAGTGGACTGGGGCACCCCAGGTTGTTTTCTCACCACCTCATTTCCCAGCTTAGCACGTGCAGAGTAAAAGTGGGTGGGTGGGACTTCTTTCCTCAGTAGTAAAACTAAGCACCCTTCCGCTGCTGTGTCAACCTTCCAAAAGAAAAACTCCCTTATGGGTACTTGATGCCTTTAATTCTCTTTCTAGGGGTGTTAAGTCTTTCTCTGATGCCTTTGGTACTGAAGCAGAGGAGATGGCAGCTTATTCATGTTTGCTACCATGCATCATCAGCCCCTGTCCGACAGCCACACATTCACACACAGTTCGTGATGAGATGAAACATCACAGCTTCCAGTAGTGGCCTATTTTCTCTGGCTGTCACTCCCATAGGTACTTAAGCATGCATCTAACTTTAATCAGCCCCAATGTTAGAAGGTTGTATGTACCACAACTTCCAAATTAACAGTCTCTTTGGAAGAATACTGGTAAAGCTGAGTTTGATAACAATTTACATTTCTTACTCCCTGACTCCACCCCACCCCACCAAGTCAAGAAACATTTTCTTAACCCTCTTAGATTTATATACCCATCTGCATTATTAGAGTATCTGAGAAAACCAATTTTACCCATTTAGTCTTACAGCATCCCTATGAGGTAGGGAAGCTTTATTATTTTCATTGTATAGATGAGGAAATAGAGCACAGAGAGACTAAGAAACCTGCTAAAAGTGTCATAAGATCTACAGAAGAAGGGATTCAATTTAGGTGAATTCTGAGTTAACACCTTTTTCCTGGACCACACTTCTTCATGGATACAAAGAGGGAGTCCAGAGGGGAGAGGGCTTTCATGATTCATCAGTTGGAAATCACTAGGTGGAATTATTGTAGCATCCCAGTGTCAATTCTGTGATAGAATAAAAATGCAGTCATTAAAGCTATCTTTCAGCTGTGACCATTTAATAACAGCTCACCTACATTCAGCCTCAGCAGGATATTACACATTGTTTTGGTGCAGTCAAGACTTTGTTAAAGTCATTCACTATGCAACAGACTGATTACCCAATTCTTAAACTGCAAGAGATACTCTAGGAAGTAATAGTAAACATGAAAAAAACTATTTAGACAATTCCTTAGATAGAAAGGAAAGTAGTTACTGTTAGTGTATGCAGCTCAATGAATCAAAGGGAAAAACCATATTGCATCTCCTCATTGTGCTGGCTGCCTCCTGAGACTTACATCAGTCAGATGCCTCGTGCCACCAATCTCCCCTCTTGTCTCAGCCATGGGACATTATGCACATCCAGGTTATCAACTCAAAGGGATGAGCAGGGGCTTAGGGCACCAGAATTACAACCCCCAATTTGCATGTGGCAATGCATTCCTATGGGGAAATACAATTTCTGTTAAGTCTGTTCAGTGTTAAATACTTCAGGTCAGTCCAATTTAAGTCACACCCGCACCACTATTTTCAGCAAAATTTTCCCCATTGGAAAGCTTCAGTTGTACAGAAACCGGATAGACTGTTGAAAGTCATTTCACTGGAACATGCCTGGTTAGCTCTACCATTCAGGTATATATGCTCTTACTGATGAATCTTGGCTTTCTACTACATGTATTTTATTTAGTAATCACTCCCACATTACAAGTAACAAGTTGATTCATGGAGAAAACACTAGAATTGTGTGTGGAAACTCCTACCCAGCTTCATAGTACACAAATCTAACCCTTTCCATTTTCTCTTTTTGGAAAATAATCACAGGGAATGCTTTTTTTATTTAGTTGTGTGATACAAAGGAGCCCAAATTCTCATTTAGGTTTCCTAGTTGCTCCTGCAACAACAAAATCAGCATCTGGAAGTTGATTTGATTATCCCCAAGACTGAAACACCCTTAAATCTTTACCATCTACAGTATCTATAATGCTCATCTCAAATCATACCCTCAAGTCTCCCAGAACACATCCAAAGATTTCCTTCTCCCAACCTGACAAAAGTCAGGACAAAAACAATCAGTAAAAGAGTAGTAAGAGAAAGAGAAAAGTTTCCTAATTACATTTGCTCAGGTTTCTCTGGAAAATCATCTTCACTTACCATAAATACATGATTTTCGTACAAATTTTTCATTTTCCCTTTAAAAAGCTCTGTGCTTTGGAATCTAAATAGATTAAGTTTTGAACCAAATTATGCTCTCTTCACAGAGAAAGGAGTCGAACTGTCATAACCAACCATATACCTTTGCAGTACATGTGTGGATTGATGTGCGTACCTCCTCCTAAGGACTCCAAAAACTTAAACCTCTCTGATTGTTTCATACTTATGTCAGTGCTAACGATGGAACGAGTAGCAGCAGCAACAATCTAACTTCACATAATTATTGTGTAGCAGTAAGTAACATTGCAGACAGGCAGGGAAGACTCCAGGGCTGCATTTTGTTTCATTGCTGTCTGTGACAAATGGAACAGGATTATTCTATTGGCCAAAGCTAGTAACTCATATACATCCGATGCCCAGAACTCTGTAAGCTTGGACAAAGCGTGCACGTCCTTGGGAGTGCAATCTCTCAGGTCATTTTATATTATGCCATAGGTGTTCAGGGCTTCTTGGAAGTAGCTCTCTGAAACAACGGGACTGAGAAATCTATTTCTCCTTGAAGGCTAGTCTAATCCTTTTAAATCCCAGCCCCATGAGTAACTGCCTGCAGTTTATCGTCATCCTCTGATTTAGAGGTTTATCTCCCTTTATGTGATTTAATTTCCAGTTGTGGCTTCTCCCAGGTTGGCAATAAACGCCATAACCATGAAGGTTTGCAATCAGCATCTAAGGTTTGTCTGTGCATTATAAGTAAAACCCAAGGTGATCTCAAAGGATAGAAATGGAGTAGCTGATTACACTCCAACATGCCATAAAGATGCTATTAGCTTCCTAACTCCCTTCATCTAATTGCCTTCTTAAAACAAATACGGTTGAGTGACTGCACAATGAAGGCAACACTTCATGAAAAGATATTCAGCTAAACCCAAATAAGTCTTGGACATAACATTCAGTGTAATTTTTATTTCCCTTCCCCCTGCCAACATGCAGCAAAAGCATTAGACAGAATGCAGTATCCCACATATACAGACTGTGATAGCATATCAACAGATGTTAATGCTCCATTTCACTGAGGGTGCTGTTACAGGTTACCGTTAAAATATTTTAAATCTGTGGAAGCTCTGCTTTCATAAAATGTGAAGTTACAGGACAGTCACAGGTTAAGGCTTAATGCGGTCTCAGATCTGCACAACTGTGACTTGCCACTAGAGGATTTGGCAGGCAGAGGCATGGAAAGGAGCCAGGACTCGATCCCTTCTCTGGGGTGGGAGAGCAGCAGGTAGGGTGCCATGTAGCTTAGAGGTGAAGAAACCACCGTGGGGGCTTTGGCTTCCCTTCGAGCAGGCTGGAGCTACAGCTGGGAGGGGAAAAAGTCTTGGGGGGAAAAAAACCCAGCAGATTGAGATGAATAAGCAGAAGTAAAGAAAAAGGTGTGAAAAAAAGAATTAAACAAAAAAGGACTAAAATCTTGCACGTTTCACTAAATTGGTATTGGCTTGAGTTAGTATTTATACTAGGGCAGAACTGAGACCCAGCAGGCTTGCTGCATGCAAATCACACTGGGATGGAGCTGAGACTCAACAGGCTGGATGCCTGCACGCCACACTAGGACAAAGCTGAGACCCAGCTGGCTGACTGCTAGCTTATTTGGGTCATGTATTTGGCATAATACCAATGCATTTTCAACGATAAGACATAGTTACAAACCATCGCTGCAACATGCATGCCTGACCCTCATCCACACTGTCTGGAATATAGCTCCAAAGAGCAGGAGACGGTAGGTTTGGCAAGGAACATGGAGTCAACATGAAGGAAGGAGAGTGGTAGAAATGTCAGAAAAGTTGACAGGCTGGTGGTGGCAAAGGGAGAAAAAAAAAAGAAGAGCAAGTGATGGTGAAGGGCGGATGTCAAAGAGCTTAGTTAGAGAAAAGGGTTCAGGTCAAGATCAAGCAGAACAAGGACTGAACAACTCTGTCCCACTGTAAGTCAACTTCAGTTTCCCTAAATCCCTTTGGAGATAAGAGAGTCATTATAGGGAGAAAACAGCACTTTTGGTCAGCTGGTTAAGAACTGGGTAAAGCAGGTCAGAAAAATTAGGCATTTTCTTCAACAGAAAATTTCAATTTTCCACTGGAAGCCAAGGACATATTTTTTTCTTATTATTTTTCAGTTAAACACACACATTCTCCTGGAACACAGAAATCTTCAGTGAAAATTTCATTCAGTCATGCAGTACTAGAGTGTATTGAAGTGACAGTTGTAGCCATGATGGTTCAGG
Organism: Alligator sinensis; assembly: GCF_000455745.1. Lineage (NCBI taxonomy): Eukaryota > Metazoa > Chordata > Crocodylia > Alligatoridae > Alligator > Alligator sinensis. The sequence goes on from NW_005842392.1 coordinate 220,906, forward strand.
AATTATGCAACAGACAAGGAAGTTTGGGATGATACCTTTTATTAGACCAACTGCATAGGTGGGATAAAGTTAGATACAGAATTATTAGCTGAACTGTTTACAAAAAATGGATTTTTTTTCAGCCAGCACTAGCAGTGGGGGACCAGTCTCTAGCTATACTTCAGCTAGGTTTTCAAGAACAAAACAGTTCGGGGAACGCACCACTTGCATGAGGGAGAGAAAATACACAGCGAGGTGATGCTTAAGTTTGGTGCTTTCAACTTCTCACTCAAGCTTCAGTAAGCGCAAGGTGCTGAAAGCAGAGACAAACCTGACCCAACAGTAGGCACTGGATGAACCTAGATCAGGGATGGACAATTATTTCAGCTGGGGGGCCGTTTAATGACTTTTGGTGAGCTGTCAAGGGCCGCACGGGTACCCCCACCCCTTGACAAGTGCCCTGTCCCCTGGTCACCATCTTGGGACCAACATCCCACCCCTAATCCCTGACCTGTGCCAGTGGAAATGCCCCCTTCCCCTAGCCCACAGAAGTGCTCCTTTTGGGAGCAGGGTTTGCCATCTTTGAACCAGAAAAAAATCATAAACCAAATCATAACCCAAATCACGTACTAAACTGTTCATGTAATAACCGTTTCTGGAGGGGCCCTGTGGGCCAAATAAAATGGCCTGGCAAGCCAGATCTGGCCCACGGGCTGTATTTTGCCTGCCCTTGGCCTAGGCGGTACGCACGGCTGTGCTACTTACAAGCCATCAGGCAACAGCTTAAAGGCTCAACTGTTAGCTTATACAAAACTATCAAAAACTGTATTGCTGGGAATTTAGTTTACACAAGTCACCGGGCTATCTTGTTAAGCTCTTAAGTCTTTCTGATCCCAAACCTCACTTAAAAACTAGGATAAGGACCACAATAAGTTTCTGCAGAGCTTATTATAATGGTACAAACAGAAGATCCCAAATAAAGATTAAGCAACGATTAGAAGATGACTGACATGCAGCACATCATAATCCAGAACCATGAGTAAATTGTATAAAGCATGCAAATGGATTTAACTGGAGTTCATTGGCCTACTATGCTCTTATCCACCAGGGAGGCCCAGCAAAACTGCAGATGATTCACTGTTGAGATAAAGTGCGAACTTACCCCCAACTGCTGGTGTGATGCAACATTCACCAAAGTCCACGGCAGCCTTTTCCACTGAGTTCAGCAAGCTGGGGACAAGTCTGCCACTGAGTAAGTAGCAGCAGCAGCTAGGGGAGCAGTGACAGACTCCCCCACCTGCTTGCAGCTGCTGGTGCTTTACCACTGGACCCAGCAGGCTGGCTTCTGCATAGACAGGTCACAACATTGTAATGAGCAGGGATCTGGGTTCTCTGTTTCCAAAGGAAAACCACAGATTTTCCCACTTCAAAGTGGGAAACCATGGGTTTCCCCTTTTGCAAACATTTTTCTGCAGGCTGGCAGACTACTTGCAAAAGATGGGAAACCCTAAGCCCTTTCTGGAGGGGACAGGGGTGAGGCCTGAGAATTTGTGACCAGCCAGTGCTGGCTCAGACTCACTTTCCCTCTTGCAGCCTTTGAAGTAAGCAGGGCTTTTTGGGGCTGGGTCCTGAGGGTGGGTGGCAGGTGGGGGCCCTCACCGGCAAGGCTGTGGGGGGGCCCTGTGGCTTGGGTGAAAGTCATGCTGCCGGGGGGGGGAGCAGGGATGTGTAGGCAGCAAATCACCCTGTCCTGTGCTGCAGGTTGAGACAGGGGTGGGCTGCTTTGTCCTGCTATGGCTCATCCCATGATACAGAAGAATTGTGTCTGGATTCCTTGTCCTCATCATTGTTGAGAAAAGCTTGAAAATGTGGAACCTGAATGTTCAAAAACTGGAATGTAAATTAAACAACCCCCTCTGCCATTTTTTTTAACATAAAACGCAGGATTTCCTGAGCCCGCCTTGTGAGTTTTCCATGCTTGGGGATTGTGTGGATACATTACAGATCTCTAACATCCTTGGAGAGTTCAGATTCAGCTGTAGTTTTCTTTTTTTAACTCAGAGGGTGCTTATACACATTCGCTGACATGTTCTAATTAGAATGCATCCAAACAGACTTGATTAATCAAGTCTGCTCCACGTTCTAACTTGAATGCTCTAGCATTGCCACAGGGTCACGTGTATAAGTCCCCATGGGTTTAATCAAAAATGGTCGCTGGGACACTTTAACTAAAACTAATTTGACAAGTTTTAGTTAAAAAGTGTCCCATAACCATTTTTAAATGTGCAGGGGCTTAAAACACATGAGGCTGAGGTGTTTTAATTAGAGCAGGTCTCCAAGAACAGGTCTAATCAGATCACCCCACTCCCCCCCCAATAACATGTATAGGCACCCACAGTATCCACTTCACAATTCTTCATTAAGCAGCTGATGCCTTTACGCTACATGGGCGGTGCAAAGATTTTAACGAAAGGCAGAACAAAGTACAAAACAGGAGACTTTCCTGCATTTCTTTAGGGCATGCAATACTAAAGGAGATCTAAATTAATCCTAACCTCCTTAGATTCATGGTGTGAAGGCCATGTTCCCACTCTGCCAGACCACTACAGTTCCTCAAGCATCACTTGGGCCCTTTCACCATGATGGATGCACACTAAAATAGTTTGTAGCACACAGCCCCGCTGAGCAACATCTGCCTTTGATTTTCAGCCAGCTTAAACTAGACCTTGTTGTGCTACCTCAGAGATGCTCCTTGGCAGCCCATGTGTTCGGCCACTCCCTGAAAGCCTTCAGAATTTCAGTAGCAAGGAGATCACAATCTGACTCAGCTAGGCTATGGACAGAAACTACATAAAAACCAGTATAAGGGATCAGAAACCAGTTCAAACCTGTAACGCAACAGAAGTTCAGTGCACGTAAACCACTTTTAAACCGGCCAAAACTGGTTTAAAATAAACCTGGATGGATGTAGTATCAGACATAACTGATTTCAGTTAAATCGGTTTATTGAACTTCTGTCCCAGATTCCCTCCAGATTCAAGTTAACTCACAGTCTTCCAGCATCCCAGGATTCTTTGCACCTCCCCTATAACACCCCGCCCTGCCCACAGGGTGGGCAGGCTAGCGTTGACCCAAGCTGTCTCTTCCAGCTAAGCAGGGAGGCATGTTTTAGCACCCCCCAGCTTCTGGCCTGGGCCACTGCAGGCATGTGGCCGCACTTCTGGAATCAAAAGTGAATGTTTGTTCACTTGCTTATCAGTTCAATCTACGCAGCTTAGACTAACCTGTGAAGACTGAATCAATTCAACCTCGGGCTTTTTTGACTGTCTGTACTTAGCCTTAGAGCTGCCTCAGCATTCCTGTCTGCACCCTGATATTAAAAAAAAAATACAAATATGTCATGGCCTGAAACACATAAAGAGGACCATGCTCCCCCTCAGTGTGACCTAGCTATAATCAGACATCTCTGCCACTACGCATCAGGTTTTACATGCACCCAAACCCCTTCTAGTCCGACCCTGGAATTCTAAAGTCACCGCAGGATCCACTCCTGGCCTCCATTTCTTTCAAGCCCCTTGGTCAGTTCACACTTGCAGCACAGCCACCCCGGTTCTCTTGCTTCTAGATCTCTACACAGCTTTCCCACTTCATCTCAACCTTGGATTGCTACAAGCCCCTGCTATTTCAAGCTTTTTTTGAGAAGCCGCCTCTTGCATCAAGTCTGATCCAGTGGTGCCAACATTTCAGGGTTGAACAAAGTGCCTGGGAAAAAGAGTACTTTATTTTCTCTTTGCAATCCAGAGCAGTTTCTGGACTTAAACTTCTCGAAAACCAAAAGGATAAAACTCTGGCCCAATAACCCAGTCCTCTTCTCCTGCCTCCCCATTGCTGAAGGGAATATTTCTTAACCAAATGGCTGGCTATATACCACCACATACAAACAGCACTGGGTGCGTTTACTTTTAAGGGAAATAGATTTTAGCTGTAGAGCCTATAAACAGAGGCAAGCAAATCCAGGGCACAGCATGAAGGAAACAGGGGAAGTTCACTTCCAATCTGAATAGGCAAAAATTCTAGACAGAGGTTGAAGATGACTGATGCTACTACACGTGACAGTATTCTGATATCATTAACATTTTAAAGAGATCCTAGCACTGGTCTGGTTTGAAAACATTATATGCCAACCTTGCTTCCCAAAAGGCCTGGCCAGACGGTTAAAATATTGCAGCTGTCTTCCCTTCTGCTCTGGGAGTTTGCAACCATATGGTTTATAATACACACTTTTCATTTTAAAAGGAAGTCACAGAGCTGGTAACCTTAAAAATAAAGCCATGTTTGTCTACAGAGGACCAACTGTTTCCTGCTCCCCATCACAGGTCATCTAAAGGGACTTCCAAGGAAAGGTATCTGATTACCAGCAGGGGAGTAGCTAGGATGAATGATGGTGCAATGTTAGTGTGGAGTTGGTGCTAATGCCAGTGTTAAGCTGCTGAGACAGCCCAGCGTGAATTAGCCATTTCCAGAAGACAGGGCTGCTTTACACCAGAAAGTTACACTGGATTATTTTAAGCTCCTATATTGCCAGCTCTCACAATTTTATCACACACCGTGTGATATGTGGAACCTTTCTTAAAGCCCCAGCTCCTGGAGCCTTGTGAACGAACCAGAAGCTGAGCTTTCGTTTTAAAAAAGAAATCATCTCTAGCTTTCATGACATTAGAGAAATATGAATGCAAAACTCTCAAAAACCAGAAGGAAAATAAAAATACACTTACGGTCTCTGTAAGATCACAGTTTTAATTTCGATTCTGAGGGGGATACATTTTTAATGCTTCAGGCTGGTAATACCAAAGGGAGACCTACATTGGTTTAAAACTGTGCCAGGACTTCTAAGCTGTAAACCAACCCTTGCATTTCTCTCAAGAGAAAGGTTTGTTACAGGATCCTACAAACTACCTGTCCATTGACCCACTTCACGTACCTGTGAAGTCTGAGAGGGAAAATGCTCTAACACTCTTTGTAGGACAATGCTGTATATATAGGGATCTGCCCTATTCAAAGTTTTGTGATTTTCACGGAAACTGCAAAAAAAAAAAGCAGTTTCTGCAAACCCTGCAAAATGGTGATCCCCATGATTTTAGCACCAAATCACCAGGAGAAAAAAAAGCTTACTAAAACTCCCCAGTGGGAGCCAGCAGTCCTCAGGGCCCCTGTGGCCTGGACTCTCAGCCCGCCAGCGAAGGCGGGGCAGCCACTGGCATGAAGAGGAGCAGCAAAGGTGGTGGCTGCCCATTGTGCAGCCCCACCCCTCTCCACCAATCAGCAGTAAGGGGTGGGGGCGCACAATGGGCAGCCCTCTTGGCCAATCAGTGGGAAGGGGTGGGGTTGCCCGGGCCAGCAGCAGGAGGAGTGGGGGCACCACACAGATTGTGGAAATGGTGCCATGTGCCACGAGCAGCCCAATTTTTCTTTTGCCTCAGCATGATTTAGGTAGATCCCTGTGTATACGTCCCTAAGCTAATCATGGCTCATTCAAATTAATGGGGTTTTTGTCAGGAACAACCCTGAAACTGTGGACATTTATACACATGCTCTAGAAGCAGAGGGGGAGGTGCTTTAATTAGACCCGCTCCAAGAGTGGGTCTAACTAAAGCGCCCAGAGTCACGTGTATCAGTGTCCCTGTGCTGAAAAATGACAATGGGGGTTATTTAACTAAAGCTTATTTAATGAGCTTTAATTAAAGCACCCCTACTACCATTTTTCAGTACGGGGATGCCGATACACGTGATGTGGAGGCTGCTGGAGCAAGGGAATTACCACCATGGCTGCTCTGATGCACTGTAATTACAGCACGCGGAGCAGCCTGGCTGTACGCGTATAGGCGCTGTGTGCTCTCCCTGGCCACTGAGCAGTAATGCAGCTCAGAAGGGCTACCTATGTGAAAAGCTGCACCATGAAGGGTTTTGACTCGGATCAGTCAGGACTGCCTCAAGTGGAAGGTCTGTTTACAGCCCAGGAGCTCTCCTAGCTTGTCTTAAATTGATTACAGGCAGATTTAAGATAAGTCAAGATAAACCCTGTATGAATGTCTGTATGTTGACTTTGGTACAAGCCAAAGGCCATGGGCAATCGTTGCATTTGTTCTACAAATGCCACACATGACAGACACACAGAGCAAACCTGAGAAGGGGGCTGTGTGCTTCTATTGCTGCACTCAGTTCAGATTTCATCCTTGTTTGTCTTCCTTTCATCCATCCATCCATCCCTAAAAAGCCATCCCGGAAAGGTACTCTGGACCCCTAGGGCATGTGGTTCAACACCGTGTAACCTAAAGCAGCTTTTCACCTTTCAGTATTATGTTGCCATTGGGCATTTCAGAGCCAGGCAAAGTTCAACTTGAATAATTAGAGCTGCACTAATTACTGCCACTGTGGACTAGAGACACACTGTCAAGGCTGGAATGTCGTAAACAGAAGCAGACTTTAATAACTGTATTACTCTCTTGAGCCCTTGGAGAGATTTCCTAACTCTGAGCCAGCTTTGCAAAGCAGGGACTGCAAGAGAGAAAAATTCAACTTTTCTGCTAGACATCCCATCCAAAGGCTGCTAGTTCGATTTTTGGCTGTGGAGGATGATCAGATTTGTAGGGGGAGCCTCCCTTGTCCTTTGCTACTGTTGACAGACAGACTACACTTTGCTCTGGGCTCACATGCTGCCCCAGAACAATTATTATTAATTTTAACATCATGCCCCTACTTTCAGGAAAGCAGTGAGCAGAACGAATGCGACAGAGGCTAGCTCTACTTATAGGTTAACCACAGTGGCAGCCCTCAGCTTCTGTAGGTGTTGTTATTCCCATTGCCACTGCTGGAGAAGCTGTGCATTCTTACAGTCTAGCCATTGCCTTCTATGTATTTATTCTACAACATAAGGCCAGGAGGAAGGTAATGAAGTACTGAGAATTAGTGCTCACCACCCAGGGTTATTAAAAAAAAAAGAAGAAAAAAAAGGTCCTGCAGAGAGATGACTATTAGTGTCAGATTGGACAGCCTTTATTAGAGTCAAACCCTAGAGGGGATGAAATTGGCTTTCACACAATATTTCACTCTGAGTAGTTTATGTTCTCTTTTCAACGCAGATCCTAAATTTGAATTGCGTCCTCCTGAAATTACTCCTGAGTGCCAGGATTACTCAGTGTTGAAAAATCCAAAATGCCAGCCTTCCCCGGCTTACACTGCAATTAATCAAACAAGACTTGACATGGAAACCAATACCCTGTACAGACCTAGCCAAGAGTAATGGAAACCCAGACAGAGCTGAAGGCTATTTGACCCTCAACCATCTTTCACTGAGCTGCATGCTAGGAGGAAAAAAAATATCACAGTATGAAGGGCTTGGCACCAGAAGGCTCAGACTGACTCTTTGCTCAAAGCTGCCAAACTCCTTGAATATTTGCTTATGTCAAAGGACATGGACAATGCTCAGCATCTGGCAGGAGCAGGGCTTTAAAAAAATGCATGGAAATACATCCATACAGGTGGTGCTATATCCCCTCTTACTTGAGACTTACTTTCCCTATCATACTCTGGACCCATTAATGCAGTGATTTTCAATCAGGATGCCAGGGTACAACCAGGCCCTTCAAAGGTTGCCACATGTTGCAAAGAGATAAACAGATAAGCTAAGTAGAGAAGTGCAGGCTCTGGGTTGCCCCTGCCTCGGTGATCCCACACTCCCACTGTCTAGCCCAGGATGAGGTGTATGGGTGTGTTTTAATTCAAAGATCATTCAGCTTACATAAGCCCAAGAACCAAATGCTCTTTATATACTGACTTTCAAAAGCAGCCTTTTTACACTATCAGAACCATAAATGTAAGATCCTGGGCCTTGGCATATAGAGGATTCCTGGACTGATCAACAGCATCACTTCCAGGCCAAGATTGTCAAACAAAGGTTTCTGAAACACCCAACATTTTTATTTGGGTTTTGTACTTACTGAACTGAACATGCAGCACTCCTCCAAAGGGACACATGAAAATCAGGGCTTTGGTAGGGGCTCATACATGGATTTAATCACGTAACTTAAGGCAACTGGGTTTGAAAATTCTGATACTAGTTCCTGTTAAATTTATTGGTGTCACATCAGAGGCTAACAGAGAATATTAAAAATTGCTGGTGACAAGGACTGAGAAAGAAGGCCCTGAAAGACGGAGTGAAACAGTCAATGGCATGAAGTTTAGCTAGGCTTGCCTCAAAAAAAAAGAACATCCTCAAATGATTTTCACAACTGTTTGTGATGCACATATCATTGAAGAAGCTAGACCATGAATCTCATCCCAGCTTACTCCTCTTCTCACAGCCACTACCAGCTGTGGCTCAACATGAAATAAGTCTCTGACACACAAGTGTGAACAGAACAGAATATGGGTGCATGAGAATACAGACCATTTCAAAGAGGTGTAGAGTACTGAATCAAGGCTGGCTGCTGTTGGCAACCACAGTACCAATAAATACCCAGGAGAATCCAGTACTGGGGAACTGAGTGTAGTACTAGACACTAGAGCTAAATACAGATGGTCAAAAAAGCCTGAGGCAGCATTCATTCAATCTTTGTAGGTTAGTCTAAACTGCGTAGAGTGAACCGATAAACAAGTGAACTAACATTTGCTTTTGATTCCAGAAATGCTGCCACATGCCTGCAGTGGCCCAGGCCAGAAGCTGGGGGGCACTAGAGCACACCTCCCTGCTTGGCTGGAGCAGACAGCTTGGGCCAAGGCTAGCTGCCCACCCTTCAAGGAAGGGCTTATGGGGGAGGTGCAAAGCATCCTAGGATGCTGGAGGACTGCGAGTTAATTGGAATCTGGAGGGGATCTGGGGCAGAAGTTCAATAAACCGATTTAACCTAAATCAGTTAAGTCAGATACTACATCCCTCCAGGTTTATCTTAAACCAGTTTCAGCCGGTTTGAAAACAGTTTATATGTACTGAACTTCTGTTGTGTTATAAATGTGAACTGGCTTCCAATCACTTATAATGGTTTGTGTGTAATGTCTGTCCCTAGCTGAGAATCCCCATCTCACATTTTCCTGCCCTGCGGGCTTTTAACTCGCTCTGTAACAAATCCCAGCTGAATTCTAAACCCTTCCCAGAAAACGTGTGGCTTCATCTTCCTTCCCCGCTTTGAAAGTAGATGGAGGCCTTTTTGAACAAATTCCCTTGTGTTTTATAGGGGATAGCGTGGTGCAGGCTGGCCATATTTTTCCTTTCCCTTGTCCCAGCTTCCCCTTCCTGACTGAAAGCAGGGGCTCAGCTCACCATTGAGAGAATCACAGACAGGAGCAGGGACGCAGCATTTCCGGAGAAGCCAGGATCCATCCAATCCTCTTACATGCACAGCTTGTACCCTCCGCTCTGTTTCATGAGCCATACATATGCAAATTGCAGGAGTGCCTCTGTTAGACCTTTGCTTGTTCCTTGCCCCAACACAGGACAAGTATTATGAATGGTAGTGTAGGAAGCTTTGGACACCATATACTTATAATCATCTTTGGGTAAGCTGTTCTATAAAGTTGTCTACAGGTAGTAGCAGCAGAATGGGGTTAGGAGTAAAAGGAAACCCAAGTAGATATCTCCCACCAGCCGTGCAGTGCTGTGGTAAGAGGAAATAGGAAGACAGTGGTGGCATTTTTGGTGGGGGAGGAACCATACAAGTCAAGGAAAAATTAACAACCATCAGAGGGAGATGCAAATAGAATTGGCAAGCATTGTGAAAATAAATAATAAGAGCTAAGAAAATTCAAAACAATCCTAATTTGCAGTGATTATTTCCAGCAATCTTTATTTTTGCCATGATCATCTTCCCCATGACCATCTACTCCCTCATTTGTTGGACTTGCCAAGCCTTGTAAATTAAATCATAGACTTTCAGGTGTCTCCAAGTGCTTATGTACAACAATAAATCTGATAGGTCAACATGGCCCTGACTGACAGGGTCCTAGGGAACTACCCTAAGACAAATGATAACGTATGGACTTCCCCTGCCCCCACCCCTCTGTTCTACAAAAGTTTCCATAGTTTCCTTTTCTGGTCTGGTCCTAGATAAAAGCAAGCTTGCAGGGGAACCAAGGATCCTGTGAGCAAGCTGTGGCAAAACAACACTGGGGAGAGAAGCCTGTTCTTCAGAGGGTGAACTTTAATCATTTGCAGCTACTGATCTTGGAATTAAAAACAGCATCCCTCACACTTACTGAAAGCTAATGTGGATTAGAAGTGACATCAGCTCTGCAATGAATGTGAGACTTGTGAAAGATCCTTTTTTTTTTTAAAAGCAGTACACAGTGAATATGTATAAAGCCCAGCTCAGTCTGCTTTGGTTTGAGGAGGAACAACATTACATCACCTGGTGCCTCCCTCTGACACAGTGGCTGTGGTGATGTTAGCCATCTGCACAACTAGGATCAGCTGCTGGCTTCCCGTAGTATAAATTATGAGATCTGATCATTTTGGAGCCTGCTTTGGGGTGAGAACATCTACCCCATGGTGCTTCAAATCCCAGCAAAGACCTCCTTATCACTCTCCAAAGCTTTGTGTCCCCAGAGATTCATTAGCTCATTCAGACTGTTTTATTTGGCCACAGCAGTGTCTACCCCATATAAAAATAGATGGTGTTTTAGTTTGGGCACATTAGTGATGGGAGTTCAAGCTTATTACTGGCACTATGCACTCCCTGAGAGAGCAGCAGGGCTTCTATAAATATTTCTAGAAAGAAAGACAACCAGTTTCTCCAGAGTTTTGCACAGGCTAATTCAAATGGTTTATTTTGCCATGGATACTTTGCATATACCACCTGTCTACACTGCATGTGTATATTTATATGATCGTAAGCACACAGCATTCTGAATACATTGCATCTCCTTGTCTAAACCCCCCCCCTTTTTTTTTAGTTACTTAAATTTTAAAAATGAAATTCTTCTACATTGTGCAAGTGTTTAAAGGATAAATTAAAAGATTAGCTATATTAGACAAAAATAAAGATTGTTATTAAAAAGTGGCAAAATAAAATAATTCTGGCACTTTCTAGTTTCAGAGTAAGGCAGCCTATATTATAATCTACAATGTTTTTATTATGCACATACAAACTGGCATTTTTAAGGACTTATAACAAGGCCAAAATTGGGTAGATTTTTTTTATTTTTTTTTTACTTATTTATTTTTACAGAGATGGCAAAATATACAGTGACACGACAGTCAACCCTGCCCCCCCACAGTTCAAATCCTACTGCACATAATGGGAATACTAATGCATTTATAAGAAAAAGATCAATATTTTGTTTTTAATGTAGAAACCCCCCATATTTTTTCCTAGTCTTATTCTTGTATACTTGTACTGTCTCTTGTAGACCCAGAAAACAACATAAGAGATTTAGATTGGTATTCAGAAGAACTAACTGTAATTACTGGAGGGTTAATAGTTGTAGCTGTGTTGGTGTAAGGACATAGGCAGACAAGGTTCTTTGGGTCAATGTGATATCTTTTATTAGACCAACTAAGTAGTTGGAAAAGTTGTTCTTTGAAAGCTTTTGGGCACAAAACACCCTTCTTCAGACATAGGAAGAGTCTGCTGGTGTTGTGCATGCTTCCCTGGGTGGAATGGAAGCCAATATGCAGAATGCAGGGCTGTGAAAATGCAAATGTGTGGGAGGGAGGATGGGAGGGAATGGGAGACCATAGGTGTGAGACAGGTGTGGGGGGAGGGAAGGGGAGTGTTGACCTGGTGATAGAATGCAGCTGGTAAAATGCAGGCAGGTTAGCTGGAGTTAGCAGATGGCAGGCAGGTTATGACATGCCATAAATCCAATGTCTATATTTTTTTGTATCCAGTACATTTAGGAAGGTAGTAGGCTTGTCTATGAAAGGTGTTTTGTAAATTCCCTTTGAGGATGAGAACTGAGAGACTGGAGAGAGAGCGAGCGGTTGTCTTGTGAGAAGTGTGCACCCACAGGCAATTGGGTGTTTTTTCTTTGATAGATTTCCAGTGAGCATTCATTCAGGTATGCAGTTGTTAGTTGGTTTCTCCCACATATTTTCCAACAGAGCATTTAGGGCACTGGATGAGATGTATTCAACTTCTGGAGGTGCAGGTGTAAGGTCCAGGAACAGTGATGGTTCTGTTGTGGGGTAAAGTAATTGTGGGAGTGGTGATGTGTTGTGGCAGGTTTTACATTTCCTGTCCTGGCCTGGTCTGGATCCATAGGAAGTTTGCTTGTGGTGATGAGGTTGGCGAGGTTCGGTGCTTGTTTAAAAGGCTAGGACGGGTGGTTCTGCAGCTCCAGAAACATAATATATACATCTCATCCAGTGCACTAAATACTCCGATGAAAAATATACATGTCAGAGAAACTAAACAACTGCATACCAGAATGAACACACACCGAAAATCTATCAGAGACAAAAACACCCAATTGCCTGTGGGTGCACACTTCTCACAAGGCAACCACTCTCTCTCCAATCTCTCAGTTCTAATCCTCAAAGGGAATTTACAAAGCACCTTTCGTAGACAAGCCTACAAGCTTCACTTCATAAATCTAGTGGATACAAAAAACTTATGGAGTAAATATAAACATTGGTTGCCTGCCATCTGATAACCCCAGGTGACCTGCCTGCATTTTACCCGCCACATCCTATCACCAGCTCAACATTCCCCTTTCCCGCCACCCACCCGTCTCACACCTATAGTCTCCTATTCCCTCTGATCCTCACTACCACACATTTGGATTTTCACGGACCTGCATTTTGCATATTGGCTTCCATTCCACTCAGGAGAGCACACAAAATGCCAGCAGACTTCCTATGCTGGAAGAAGGGTTTTCTGTGCCCAAAAGCTTACAAAGAACCATTTTTTCAACTACTTAGTTGGTCTAATAAAAGATTGATATCTTTTATTAAATATCCAGATATCTTTAATCTTGATATCCAAAGAACCTTGTCTGTAAGTACTGGAACACTTTAGCAGGGAATCTGCACCACTGGAAGCATTGAGTGCAGGTTAAACAAAGCATTTATCTGGGATGCTTTAGACAAGCATAAAGCAAGGATGATTCTGCTTTGAGTATGAAACTGGACTCAATGGACCTCCTGAGGACCCTTCCAGTCCTATTTTTCTGTGATAGTATGAAATGGCCGAGGCATTCTGGCTGAAATTCTCCAAAACTCAGGCTAAGGCAAACACTCTGCATGAGAAGTTTCACCCTAAACAATGCAAGTGTGGCAAAGTTATAAGACAGTGCACAAGATCATAGAATGGAAAGCATCAGGCTATCACACCCACACACCTCTTTCTAAGGAGGTACACTATTTTAAAACCCTAGCTGACATTCCTGTATCACCCCAGTGGCCAGCTGTACACTACTAAAGGTGTGGCTGTTCACTTGGCAGCAGGTCAGATAAAAGGAACAACAAAGTCAAGTTACCCAGCTGGCCTCATGCACATATGATCACAATGCAAAAATAATCAAGATATAATCATAAGCATTCAAGGGTACTGCCTTTTTCTACCTGCCACTGGAGAGGAAATGAGAAGCCACGCTCCATTATAAAATTTAGGCTTTTCAGAGTTCCCATAGGAGTAAGGCACCTCAATCCCATCAAATTTCACTAGAAATTGGACACAACTGTTCAGCTGCAGATTCCTTTAAAAGTGCCAGCTCAGCTGAATTATAGCTAATATTTACGTTCTTGTTTTTTAGCATGTGCAGGTCAGGGCACTAATGTTAAATGCCTTTCGACAAGAGAAGCAGCAGTATCACCTGTCTCTCCCCGTTTCCTCTTCAATCAGTACATAAAGAAATCTGAAGACTTCTGGTGGTTGAGGGCTCTTTCATCTGGCAGATAAAGGTGTAATGATATCCCATGGATGGAAGCTGAAGCTAGACCAATTCAGAGCAGAGATAAGGTATGCAGTTTTAGCTGCTAGGGTAATTAACCACTGGTACAACTTACCAGGAGCTGTGACTGGGCATCTTTCAAGAAAATACCCTCATAATTTACTACAACCACAGGCTCAATGCAGGAACTATGATGCAAAATACCTCTGGCCTGTGTTACACAGGAAATCAGAACAGACTGTGATAACAGTCTCGTCTAACTTTAGAAGTCTATGAACGCTCCCAGTGACCTGCATCGGAAAAGTGGAACCGGCCTGGTCATTTAGCAAGTCTAAATGTCTTGAAGAAATACATTGCTAAAGTTTTCCAGGAGTTTGAGAGAGAGACCAGTGTCTTCCCTTGGATTCAGAGCTCTTTTCACTGCCTCCCAGTGTGTGTTATAGACAAAGCGCACTCAAGGACTGTTTAAAAAGTAGCGCCACATTCCAGGGTCATGAACGGACATGGGTCTGAGCTTTAATCTGGCTTCAGCACTGTATCTGCAACAAACTCTCCAAAGGCCAGTATTTTGAGTGATGGACACCTGCCATGCATTTTCACCTAAAAGACATTAGTATTTTAGAAATGATGAATCTGGCAATACAATGAGTACCAAGGTTCCCAATGAGAGCATTAAACACCCAGGAGTTAACACTGTAGTGAGTCAATTCAGAGCCAATGGCACTTGCTTCCTCAGCTGCAAGTACTCCAGGCAAAACCGCATGACAGATATTTACTCAACATTTCCCCCTGTCACTGTGCATCATGTCATGGACAAGCTGGTCACCGCCCTCCACCCAGAAGTGGTGGTATCAGTCATGCCAGGGAAATATGCAGCCAGACTCTCAGGTGTGTTTGCGGGTTTCTGAGTGCCTTTGACATGCACCCCTTATTTCGTCCAATGAAACCCAAGGAGAGCACAAGTCATGCCTTCTCCTTTATGCATAGTCTGCAAACGATGCAAGTAACATCCTCCAGCAACACAGACCAGTGCCTTAGTATAAGCAGCAGAGGAGCTCCTGGCTTTAGCTCTGGAGACAACCAGTTCAGACCCTGCTTTTGACCAAAATGGTGACCATCTCAAATACATTTAAACCAGCCTGTTTATGCCTTGGGGAATTTTTAAAATGAAAGGTGCTTTGTGAATATAAAATAGATTGTTGTGTCCCCTTGATACAGCTCTGTTGCAACTCCTGGTGCCACTGAAGCTTTAGTGACAGGCATTTAATTGTTTCCTTTCTTCAGTACACAAGTGGAGTGGGACGAGCCATGAGATAAGGTTTCACTGAGGCTTGGTTTGGCTGCCGTGAAGTTAAGGCACTGGAAGAATAGTAGGTAATCCAAGCTGAGAATACAGCAATCCCATAAGGCCCTGTGAAACACCGGGACAGCTTGTCAAAAAGGAGTAAGAGATCAGCATCATGTTGACCTCTCAGGCAATACAGAAAAGTCTGCAAAGCCCCCGTTCATAAGCAGAGAGAGGAAAGAATGCAACTAAACAGTAGGGCTGTGCAAAGCTTCAGTCCCCGATTCAATTTGGCGGAGATTTGGCGGTCAACTCTCCAAATCCGAACTGAATCCTTTAATCACTCCAAATAGAATCAGAACCCTCTGAATCAATTCAGAGAGATTCGGCGATTCGGACACAGATTTAAATGCTTTTTCTACATACCTCTAGGCAGCAGGCAGCTCATGAATGCTGCGGTTCTGGGGTGTACAGAGCGTCCCACAGGAACGCGGGGCGGGTCCCCAGCGCACTTCTGATCCACTTCCGCATCTGCCTGGGGAGCATAGTACGGGCCCCCCCACACTCCCCAACTCAACAATTGGTGCCTCCTGGGTCTGGGGGGGCACCCACCCGGGGTTCCCCTGCAGCCGATTGCCGAGTCGGGGGGGGCGGGGGGAATGCAGGGAGGGGGAGCCCCACGCACTCCCCAGTGGATCTGGAAGTGAATCAGAAGTACTTTGCCACCAAGCACGTGGAGGCCCCCCCCCCACTCCTGTGGGATGCTCCATGTGCCCCAGCATCACAGCGTTCACAAGCTGTGCTGGTACCTTGAGGTATGTAGAGGAAACTTTTAAAGCTGTGTACATCCAAATCACTGATTCTCTGAATCAGCACTGAATCTTCATATTTGGCCAAACTGAATCGGGGACAGTGATCCGAATTAATGAATCAAATCACTGTCCCCGATTCAGGCTGAATCCAAATCCGAATCAAACAGGGCCCGTTTCACGCACACCTACTAAACGGTATCTTGCTAACGACACTACCAAAGTGGATAGCTGGGCAGGAATGGCTATATAGCTCTGCAAGAATTTGATCCCACTGTATTAAGCCTGCCTCAGACTCTTGTGTTATTATTTAACATACAAGTGTAGCCTACTTCATACACAGGGCGGTCTGCAGATGGGATGCAATATAGTTCAAGTTCTAAGAAAACTCTCCCAACACAGATCTACCAGTGGTATCTCAGTTCTGGCCTGCAAGCAGCCACTCAATGGACCCAGGGCCCAATTGCCCACGCAAATTGACCCTGACTGGGAATGCACTCTCTGCCTCATTACTCCCAATGCAGGCCTCTCCTACGTAGACTCAGTTACACACAAATTTCTTTTGTAGTGCAAATCAGTGTTCACAACAGACCTAGTGAAGCTATCCCTACTTTGAACCCAAGTTTAAATCCAGATCTCCAGAGGGAAACTCTAGCACAATAATCTAGCCTCACTCACATCAAAACTTTAATCATCCCTTCCTCACCTCCCCCACCCCACAAAGATAATCTATATGCTAGGAAAAAGTCAGTGACCCCTATATTTAACCAGCCTAAACACAAGCTAGGGCCTTCTGGACAAAAACATTCAAAGTGACCATACAAAACTAGAGACTCTCACAAACAAGGGGGCTGAATTAAGGCTCCAGAGAAAGCCTAAACCTGGTATTTCTGAACTTTTGAGTGCTTGCCTTTGCCAATTAAACACTTACACACTAAACGGAGTTAAAATATATACATATATATACACACACACACATATACACGCACATTATATTTCACTGTTTTACATAATGTAGAATGCATATGCTGGTAGTGTGTGTGTGTGTGTGTGTGTGTGTGTGTGTGTGTGTGTGTGTGTGTGTGTGTGTGTGTGTGTGTGTGTGCGCGCGCGCACACATACAAACACACACACACACACACACACACACACACACTGGGAAAATGCCAGTGTCAGTCTGGTTTAAATATTTACATATTTAAACCAGATAAAACATTATTTAGTTTGCAGAGTATATGCATGTATACTATATGAGATAAAAGGACATTTCTACAACTGGGAAGGAAGGTAAGGAATTTACTGGATGGGGCTGCACACAATATTTTACAGGCTCAGGCATTTGGAAAGAAGGACTTAAGAAGGCTACTTTCATTGGCCCTAGAGCAAGAAATGCCATCTGTAGAAGCTGAACTTGGCAGCTTTAGATGTCAGTATTCGCTTGAGTGGATTTTAACTGGGTAACTAGGTTTCAATTAAAACAGAATTGTTTGCTTGTATTCATTTTTGGGTCACTTTCTCAGAAGATTTGGGGGGGGGGGGAAGAGGAGGGTGTTTAAGTCTAATGAGACTAGGCTAACGCCTACACTTTCACCTTGGCAGGCCATACTTGATATTCTGAATTGTGTTCTAAACCCAGATGGTCTCACATTAATTTCTAATGACAAACTGTGCATGCAAGAAGACCACCATCTGACTTAGACAACCAAGATTCATTCAAGAGATGAATATTTGAAGATGAAGATATGACTCATGTTTTCCTCAAATTCTTTATCATATCAACTCTCATTCTTACAGAAGAACCTAAACTGACACATATATTAATTGCTGCTCTAACCCTCTGTCAGCACAAAGCCTGCAACTCCAAAAGCTTTGGCAAAGCCCATACATAAAACCTCTGATGGCCTCTCCATTTCTTATTCACAATTCAACTGTCCTGTGCATTTAAAGAAGACAAATATATCCTATGTTATAGGAACTCAACCTAATTAAGAGCAAGCAGGACTTTGAAGAATATGGCACAGGTAATAGGCATAACTGACATTCTGGTTACTCTT
>NW_005842392.1:238947-243090 GCF_000455745.1 Alligator sinensis
ACTACATTTAGCCTCACAGTTGTCTGGAAGGATACGAAAGAGTCCTGATCTTCATATGGAACATTTGTTGTTCAAAACATCAAACAAATATTCCAATGTATTAAATAATTCAACAATAATGGAAGAAGAAGAGTCTAACCAAGCACACCCAAGCATTGGCAATAGCCTCATCTTGACATGCTGTGCGTGCCACTACCGCCATATTCTTTCATCGGGGCTATGGTGCCTCTAGTTAAGACTGACACCCACCCAATACCATATAATTCTCCCCTCAAAGTCAGACAAGCAGTTCCCAAGCATGCTTAGGTAACGTGCGATTTGCCTCTCAGCAGAGCCCATACTTGTAAGGTTACAGTAGGGCAAGGCAAGGGCAGTAGCAGTACATGAAAAAGCAAATCTTGATTAAAAATAAATAAATAAATGATATATATCTCCCCCATATGAAAGGAGTAGCAGCACCTTGAGGGGTGTGGGAGAGCTGTCCAACCCTCAAAAGGCACTTGCATTGGTTTGTTTCACTGAGGCCCATGTCACCATATATCCCATTTCTAGAGACACTGAGGTCAGCCCTGAATGACTTCAATGGTAGCAGCTCAGAATATCAGGCCCTGTATATCCAATTAAAAAGCATTCACCTTATCCCATCTATGGACACAACTACAGACCTGATGGCAGGTCCCGTCTCCCCCTGCAGCTATATTTATTTTCATTAGTTTTGCTCATACCATCCAAAAATACCTCCAAGGGAGCATGAAAGAGGCGCTCGGGGTTGTAAATGATGGAAGTTATGATTTAGAGACTCCCTTATTTAGAAGGCTACAGAATTGGGGAATTGAGAGATGGTCTCTCCCTCAAGGTAGTTAGAAACAGACAAAGGGTCTGCAGAGATTGCTGATTGCACCACCATAAAATTTAGTTCTCCTCATTCACCGTATGAATTACTGAACCCAGTGATCATCGCTATAGTGGTGGCAAAAGAACAGGCTGCCTAACCACTTAAAATATTCTGAACTCTCAGGCTGAGAGCTGCTATAGCAATACAAGGAAATTGTTACTATGCATCATATAGATGAACAAGCAGCTGGAGATCATTCTGACTAAGCTTCATTGACTATGGCCTTCTGAACTAAACAGCTGCCTTAAATTCCCTTTCTTTCCCCTAAAAGCAAAACCTCATGGCAAGAAGTATGTACCCCTTCCTTTGCTCTCATCCCTATTGGACAGGAAAGACCCAAACTAAATTGGACTTTTAAAGCACATGTAACTTGACTCTTTAGCTGCACTCGGGGGCGGGGGTTCTGTAGCAATTGCTCTCTGTTTCAGTTATACTCCACCTGACTCAGACCCACATGAGAAGCACCCTTGCTCTCTGTACGAGCTCCATGGGTCATTGCACCGATCTACAGAGCTGAGCGCAGTTCCAAGTTCAGGAAGGCCAGCCAGGAATATCCTTCTGTGCAGACGGCTTACATCTTTGCCTGTACAATCCATGCCTCAATGCAAAATAAACCCATAGCAACCTTGGTACCAAGATGAGAGACTAGAAACTGGGAAGTGATAAATCAAAAGAGAGGATCTGAGCGGGGAAGAACCTCTGCTACTGCAGGGCATTGCTGGAAACAAGAGCACAAGCCAACCACGAGCAGCCACAGCTGTTGGAGGGAGAAAGCCACTTGATTCATTAAGGTTGGTCCAGATTAGAAATATCAGTACTAATCAGAGGCAAGGGAGAAAGGTAAGGAAGGGGCAAGGGAATCATAGCAGCATTGTCCAAACATTGCTGAATGAATGAAGTGAACCAAGCTTACAAGCTCCAGCCAGAAAGAAGAGTTCATTAGAGCATAATGCTCCATTTCCAAGCCATTTCATAGCTGTCCAAGTAGACACATATTAGGGTTTTTTATTATTATTATTTTTATTATTATTATTGTAGTGCCTAGAGGCCTCCACAGAGGCTGGGACCCATTGTGCAAGATGCTATCCACACACAGAGTACGATATGGCCCATGCCCTGAAGAGTTTAGTCTCTTTTACATTAAAGATCCTTGAATGTTTCCAGGCAAGTGCTTCATTCACTGGTAGGTCAGTGGCTAAGGTCATTCCAAGGCTGGCATATCAGCAGGTATGCTTGCTACCTCCGCTAATACATATGGCAGTATGCAGGAAGGTTAAGTGCCAAGCTATACCTCAATTTAAATCACTTTCCATTGGAACGGCCTTAAGAGAACTTTAAAAAAGCAGGAAGTGGTAGCAAGCAAAGCAACTCCTAACACCTGATGACAGCCTGCAGTTAGGAATGTTTAATTAATGACCCAATCACTTCTTCATTTCTACCTATGGACCCATCTTTTACTCCTCTTCCTTCTGAAAACTCAGCTTGAATCCATGGCCCTAGAGTTCTGAGATGAAGAACAGCTGGAAAGTTACTGATATGCAGTTCAACCCAAAGAGTTTCCTTTAAGCCTTGTCTACACTTGGCCTCAGCCCGTTTCAGGCACTGAAATAACTGCTTGAGTTCAAATTTCCCAAACTATAAATTGCACTACTGCTGTTTCATTTAAGAGCCAAGCTCTTAGTAGAGAGAAGCTACACTGGCAAAAGCCACTGTTGTCTTGTCTGAACCAGAGGTATGAACCGAAGGACGAAATCAAATTCTAGCTGATTCCAAGTACAGGTTCTGGGGTAGGGACTGTCTTTGTCCTGTGTCTATATAGCACCTAGCACTTTGGAGGTCATGGATCACATGAGGCTCCTGGGTACTACTTAAATACAAATAAATAATAATAATTAAAAAGCCATGTATCGAGTCTTGTTACAAACATGGATTTAATTAAAAACAAATAAAATAAAGTGCATAAAGTTCCCCTTTGCATCTTTAAAATGCCAAGCTATTTACCACTCCATAGAAAGTGTCTGATTTCCTGGCTTTAACTACCAGACATAACTGCTGAGGATATAAACTCTATCTATTCTGCCCTCCACCTTCAGCAGTATTCACAGTCCAGTCTGCAGATTCCAGCATATAAAGGGGAGAAAATAGCAAAGCTAGTGTATTCATTTGGAAAGGCTTTGTACCCCATGCATTGTAGTCTGCTGCTGACTGTGAGAAGTGACTGGTCATGGATTCCCTTGGTCACAGATAATCTTCACTCACTAGAGTTTAGCAGCAAGACACAGGACTAGAAGACTATGTTAGGTACTTATCTGGCTTTCACAACCGCAGTATCTTAGAGCCTCCGAACATGTAATATATTTATCCTCAATGCCTCTCTGAGAAGTAGAGTAGTGCTACTATGCCCATTTCACAGATGGGGGAACTGAGGCACAGAAAGCCTAAGTGACTTGCCAAATATCACAAAGGATGTCTGTAGAAGAGCAGAGAACAGAAATTTGGCTTCCCCCGTCCTAGACTGAAGATGAGAAGCTCAGTTAGTTAATGCAGAGCACCGCTATGCAAACGGTTCGCTGTTCTAGTCTCGGCAGAGCACTTCAAGGGGATCGGATGAAAGCGATTACAATGTGAAGGAGCCTTTTTCTAACTGCTGCAGGGACAAAAGACTAAAGCGAACCCACCTTTACCCAAGACCCAAGCGACTTTCCTGCCTGCCCGCCTCCACAATATCAGCCATCCTTGTACAGCTTATCACTGACCCGCACCATCACCAACTTCTTTGCACACCTCAAGCTCTGGGACACGCGCTATCCCTGCCCAGACTGCACAACTTAGCCCCGAAGAAGAAATAACGTGCGCAGCCACCCGGCAGGACACAGGCTGCCCCCTGTGGCACCCAATCCCCTCGGATGCTTGCGGCAACCAGAAATCATTCCCAGGTATTTCTCCCTCCAGAGATGGTTGCAGGGATGCTGGAGTCGGGGCAGTCCAGGAGTTAGGGGGAGGCCGGGATTTCTCAGGGCCGTCTTTGGATCAAGTCACCTGCAAGATGCCCCACCATGGGAAGCGGGGCCTAGCTTCCCACACCTGAGCTCTTGCATGCAAGAGCGCTCTCTCGGCTACCCGACGGGAGGGGTCCCTGCCCTGCCCTGCCCTGCGCGACCTCGCACAAAGCAGCAGCTTCCCCCGCCGGCGGGGCGGGCAGGGACGGGCACCCCGGGGCCGGGCTGCGCGGAGCGCATCCCCGCGGG
>NW_005842392.1:243234-260814 GCF_000455745.1 Alligator sinensis
CCACCGCCGGGGCCGGGGCTGGGGCGGACCCCCCCTCACTGCACGGGCGCATCCCGCCCCCAGCCCGGACAGGTGCAGCCCCTGCCCCCGTCCGGGCTGCACCAACTACCCGGGGCAGTAGCGCTCAACTCTTTTATAGCAGGACCAGCCCCGACGCACTGCCCGCAGCCTCTGGTGTGCGGGGAAGGGAGCGGCCTGGGGCAGCCCCTGCCAGGTTGGAAGCCCAGGTTTTTCTCCATTTTTAAAGTTTGTTCGCAGCCCTCTCCTATATTCTCACCTGTTGAGAAACAACCCGAGAAACCTCCTGCTCCAGGGGACCCAGCGCCAAGCCTCCTGTGCGGCAGGGACAGGTCGTGTGTCTTTCCTTCGCAGCTGTCCCTGCACCCCCTCGGTTGGCCAAGCTGAGGCCACCCCCATGCGGGATGTTACATAGATCACACAAGTCGCTGGTGAACAACAAAATGCATGTGGACCTGGCCACATGTGTAAAGCACAGTAAATATAACAATGGGGCTAGAAAAGAGCCAACAAATTAGTGCTCAAAAAAGTGTAACAGCTCTAGACTGGGTTTCTACTGAGCTGGCATTTGAAGGTGCAGCAGGGCTCTCAAAAACTGGCACGGCAGTGTTTTGCCCTGCATCCCTCTTCTAGCAGGTGTCTGCTGCAGGCCATGTTGCCAAGCTTCAGCGCAACTAGCTGAGGGGGTCAACTTTGTCTTCCTTTCACATGCACACTTCCCACAACCTGTAGAGCAGGAGCTGTGTGCAAGGATCAGCCTTAAAATCAGGCCCTTCAAGTTCTCCCCACCATGAAAAAGCCTGGTAAGATGAAGGTGTCCATACTGCAACGGGCCTGTGCGCTCAGTTTAATATTATTGCTCTTTCAAACAAAGTAATTTTAAGTTGTGAATCCAAGAACACGAATACACACACTCCCTACTTCAGCATCACGTGAAGACATACAGGGGTTATACCCCTGATGGGTATTTCAGGTTTAATTCCAAATCTATGGATTTGTGCTGGATGAACTGGCCAAAGACCAGAACTAATCTGTTCATACAGGAGGCCCCAAAACAGCCCCTTGCAGGCTGGAACGCTGCCAGCCTGCAAGGGAAAACCCACAGTTTCACACATTTTTCTCCTTTAAAAGAAAATCATTTTTTAAAGTTTGTTTGTGACCCTCTCATATATTCTTGCAAGCCACTTTTGGGTCACAGCCCACAGGTTGAGAAACACTGATCTATCCCATCCCTTTTGAATCCACATGGAATTGCTCCCAAAGTCATTTTCAAGTGCTTCTTTGCCTGCAATTAAAAAGTCCCACTCTATGAAGCTTGTAGCATGTGGGAAATCACAGCAGTCAGACCCCTCTGTTAAAAATTGTCCCTTGTCCTTTCCTTATCCTAAGTGCCACCTTTGCATCCCCACAAATCTTTGTCTTATCACAGGCCACTCTCACCCTCCATTTGCCAACCTGCTTAACTTGCTCCTCATGAATTAATCCTTCCAGCCCAGCCACTAGGGCTTTCGTTCACGGCAAAAAATTGGCTGTTAATTGCCCTTTCCCACCACTTTAATGGTGCGACTGTTTACACTGTCAGTGGCGTAATGCGCTTTAATGGCTAATGGCACAGTCGTTTACACTGTCGGCGACGTATTGCGTGTTCAATGACTTTGGGACGCAGCAAAATAAAACATGTCTGAAGTGTTTTAGTTTGCTACCTTACAGCCACGGATGGAAGCACCGGGCCCTGTGCAGCTCAGGGACTGTGCAGGCAGGGTCCACTGAAGGAAAAAATAAAAATAAAAAAGCAGCGAGCCTGATCTTTTTTTTTTCCCCTCCCCGGAGCCTGCTTGCCTGCCTGAGCTGCATGTGGGCCTGGTGCTTCGCTCCATGTCTGCGATGCCCCCAGGACTGCCTGGGCCAGGTGCTGCCTGGGGGACACCGCCATGGAGGGAAGCAGCCCCCTCCCCACCCCCCTTACAGCTCAGGGGCCACTCAGCCCGCTGGCAGCTCACCCCCACCCCTGCCACCAGAAAGGCAGGTAAAGATTGGGCCCGACCCTTGTGTACACACCACGGGGATTTACTTTGCCCCAAATTGAAGCGGTGTTTTTAAAAACCCACCACTTCAATTTAGGGAGAATTAAACCCCTGCGGCGTGTCCAAGCAGCCTCCCCTCTAGTCATTTGTTGTTGCTCTTCTCTGGGTTCCCTCCCATTAATCAGCATAAGTCTGTACTAAGGTGCTATGTAATGATTGCAGTTACCTAGGGTGCAGTTTCACCAGTATTTTTTAAATAGATCGTGGCTGAATTTTCCAGATGCTGCCAAGCGCCAGAGGAGACAGCATGGTCTTGTGGAACTCAGACGACCGGGGTCCTGCTCCTGGCTCTGCCCTTCGTCTGCTCAGTGATCTTCTCTGCTCCACTTGCAGAAATGGAGATCATCAAACTGACTTCCTTTGTGAAGTACTTTGTCATCTACTGACAAAAAGCACCATGTCCGAGACAGTTACCATCATTATTACTTAGGCTCTTTCCGAAAATCTTACCTTCACCATTCTCGGAGATCTCAAATCAAAGATACCATAGCATCAAGTTAGGAATACCCACAAGAAATGAAGTCTAGCAGGTCACTGGAACAATTAAGTCATAGGTCTTAGATGCGACTCAGAGGGCCTAGTCACACACCCAGCTTACAACAGTTGCATATCATTAGGTTGTTGTGATGTATTAAAGTTAGTAGGTGTTAGGAGATAACCCTGCCTGAAAGGGAATAACTTTGCAATGCCAGGAGGGCATGTAACACATGCTAAACCACTTGAACATGTATCTGCTTGCAATTTGACTGCAGTTAGTAAGTGTTAAGTTGAACATGTGACACCACTCTCAGGGGTTAATGGAAATCTATGGGCACCTGTATGTAAATATAAATAGCATTTGGAACCAAGTAAATTGCATTGATTTTTCATCTGCCTGTAAATACAAAATTCCAAATTATATGTGGACCCCCTCAGAACTCTTTTCATGTTTTATTGTACATTTAGTAAATAAAGGGTTATAAAACAACCCACATTACACATTTATTTAGGGTCATAATACAGACTTCTCTGTACAACAGATGCATGAATTTATGACAATTTTTTTTAAGACTGACCTGCAAAGGTGGGTTATGTTTCTCTCCCCCTTTGTTTCCTTATGATATAAGAAGGCCCCAATGCATATTCCAGCGATAAGGAGGTGAGAGAGGTCACTTGTTTGCCTTAGGAATATTAAGAATGTCAAGTTCAGGCCTGCTGTGGTACTCTGGCATTCATAATACAGTCCCCAGCAGGGGAACAGCTGCTGTGATTCATGTATCTCCTGCTGGAGCTGAACAGATGGACTTTGTCCTATAGCTTAGGCAGTAGAGGCATGTGCTTTTAGATTCAGAGATACAGGCTCAAACTGCAGACCACCTCATTCAAGTGCATCACGATGCGGTATTGTACAAATCTCTTACTCCTCTGGAACGTAATAGGGATGAACCCAGTAGTTTTTATAAAAATGCTAAAGCTGTATGCAATTTAATAGCCAATATAGCTTCTATTAGTGTATTTGGAACTACTCTATAGCAGGGACCTCATCTTTTGTTCATTATTTTCTATAGGGAAACAATTTATTTTCTTAATGCATTCGATGGGATTTTTCCTTAGAGGTAAGAAGTATAAATTGACTTCCAAGTCTCAGAATAACCAGCTGGTTGTTCTTTCCACTCCTGCTGGTCAGACACATTGAGAGGTAAGAAAATATGCCACAATCCCTCAAATTCTGACCATTGTTTGGGGTATGTAGTACCCAAAACGGGGTCGTTTGACCCTAGTACTCTTTCTTGCCACGGCAGGGGGTCGGACTGGATGATCTGCTCAGGTCCCTTCCGACCCTACCAACTATGAAACTATGAAACATTTGGGGCAGTCAATAAGATAGCTAATGGACTAATGGGTTACTAACTATCCTGACCAGGAGTCAAAAGATGCAACTCTGTTCTTTGCTCTGCCACTGCCAGGCTGTATGAATCACTCTGTCTTTGTCAACTGAAATCATAAGCTCTTTGAAGCACAGATAATTTATTACTGTCCCTGGCCAGCACTTATTGCCATAATCTCAGCTGGAGGCTCAAAGTACTACCCAAACACACAATAAATGGAAGAGAAGGTGGGGAATGAGGAAGAAGAAATGAATCTTGAAATCCTTAAATTGTGATCTTCAAACAATCCTCTCCTTTCTGAAGTTCCTTTCTGTTGTAAATACGTTTTCAGTGCTGAGAATTAGGACAGGTGACGTTTGTGGAGGGTTGTCAGATGTATCACCATGTCAGAACCTGGCCTGGGAGCTTTACATAGCTAGTAAAGGGAGGAGGGAGATTGTCCCATTGCCAGAAGAAAAGAAGGCATTTGTGGATGTTCATTTATATTTACAAACATTCCTTGGATTTTTCTTCTGCAGAAATACAAGCTCTGAGAGTCAGAGAAATACAAGCTACGCTCATTAAGTGCTTTACAAGTACTATATATTACCTTGGTATGTTGGTCCTGTGACGTAAACATCTCACACTGCCAAACAGATGTGATATGCCTTGATGCTCTGTTGACTTTTCTGGGAATGTATATTTGAAAGGGCTGTATGGGGGTTTGTTGCTGGAAGTCGGGTGGAGGGGGTGCAGCAGTGCAGTTGATGGATTAATGCTAATAGGACTTACATGCCTAACTACTGTAGCTCCATAACAGCAACATCCATCCATCCATACATCTGCAAGGAACAACCAGTGGTGAGTTTCTTACAGCTTTCAAACTCAGTAATGCAATTTTGCTGCATATTGGACTCCAATGATAGCTTTCCTACTGAAACATCAAATTCAAAAACAGGTCACCAAAAAAACCCAAGAACCTGTGTTGACAGCATCAGAACAACCACAGATACAATAAATTCTGTACAGCATTCAATCCCAGGACTGCAATCTTTCTACATATTCAACTCCACAAATTGTAACCTGCATATACAGGATTCAAGCTAAAAAGGCAAATTGCCTAATAGTGGCTCTTTCCTTTCAAGACCGTTAGAGCCGAGAATGTATTTGGGATACTGGTCTCCCAGTCACTATGCATGCGGCACACACACCTTTGGATCTGTAAGGTTTTTTTGCTAAGTTTTTATTTTAATTCAAGGACTTTGCTTCATACAAAATGTAATTGTAGAAACAACTGCAGAATTCAAAGTTTGGCTGATAAATATTACTCAGGCAGCAAACTAGGCAATCACAGAACCTTTTTTTTTTGTAAAGCTCCAGTTGTGTTGCATGGTTGGAACTTTTGTCATTTTTAACACTGTTTTTTTTAAATATAAAGTTTTGCAACAAACCCCCAATTTATATCAAATATAATTAAAAATTAACAACTGATGAATACATTGTATCAAAAAAGTACGAAGATAAACATTGTCCATGCACATACTTTATATATATATATATGTATATATATATATGTATATATTTTACATGCAAACATTACTTATTCAAAGTACAGCCACTACTAGACTGGTTCTGGATGCAGAAAACTGGTTGGTGCATTTGAAGTTTGGCAACTCACTATGAGAATTGTGGGAAATATTATGTATGCATTTGAGAGACAGCATAGAGGCTGTAAAAATATGGAAAGGGGGTTATGAACAACTGTGGTCAGGCTTGTCTGTCATTGTCATCGTCATTTAAAACAACACCACCTGCGAGAAGAGTGGAGATTAGACAACTTTATATTCTTCATCTTTTATACAAGAATTTAAATGATCCAGTGCCAACAATGGCTATATGATTCCAGCCATCTTATTTATATGGGGCTGTGACTTTTAATATCTAAAATGGTTTAGGAAGGGGAAAGGCAAGAGTGGAGGAAAAGACAAAATAATTAAATGCAGAAAGACATTTCCTTTTGTTTTCCAATGTGGGTACAATGTTTGCATGCATTATCAGAGATATTTTGTTCCTCCTTTACTTCTTGGAATAAAATAGTAATGCTTTCTTTAAAATTTCAAAGAAAATGTTTGTGCCTTCATATAAGGAAAATGTATAAAACATTTGGTCACAATCATGCTGAAGCCTTAAACAGGAAAGTCCAGCAGGTAAAGCTACAGAATGGATGAAGGTCTTTTCATTTGTTTGTTTTGTTTTGATTTGTTTCCATAAGTGTCATCTTGTTGCATAGCCCTACATTTAAAAATTACATCCATTATCCATAATGTATTTCTCGGCTAACGCACTTCCTTTATTCAAAGTGCACATAAATATAAAGATATAGATATAAATAGGAATCATCTTTTAGCAGAATTCAGGGATGAGATCAGCCAAAGAGATTATAAAACAAAACAACACAAGGTTGATTTTTCTCAACATAAAGGCTCAAAATGTGGAGAACCATCTTACACCTGTCCTGCTCTCCTTCCAGTGATGAAGGGCTTTGTCAATAGTTTCAGATGCTCTCTGCATCCTTTCCCAAAATATGACATACCTTTGATATGAACTTAGTTACAAAACAAAACAAAACAAGGCCCATAAAGATTGCTGTTCTTCCCCAGTGACTGCTTATTCTCCAGGCTGAGGGTCCTGGGGCTGGGTAGATCTACCCAGCCATCCCACTATGTCTTGTCTCTTAAACCCTGCCAGTATTCTTATCAACATGTCTTCAATCGTTGGCATCTATGCATTTTCCAACACTCTGCTTCTCCCAGTGTGATATGCACATCCTCTGCAGTAACCCCAGTCATACTATGTCCAAAAACAGCCGCATGGCTGTTCTTCAAACCCATTCGCAGAAGGTTCTGTCAGTTATTCTTTAGCACTTCTTCCCACTCTTGTTATATGCATCTTTCCCCTAGGCTCAAAACCCAGAAATCTGCACTCGTGCACAAAAAAAGAACTAAAATCTTAAAATTAAATAAAACAATCCAACATAAGAATAATCGTAAGAATACAGAAATCTCATCCCTGAGAGTCAGTTTTTTCCCCAACAGGCCATAACAACGAGGCTCTCTCCAACTGCCCTCGATACAAACTACGCACCGTGAAACATTTGCAGAACTTTCACAACCAACATAAGACTAGACATGCAGTGTGAAAGTCTCTTAGTTTTCTGTGAAAGCATCACTGCTGATGCTATATTTTTACCTGCATTTCTCCTGCAGGACCCTAAATTCTAGTCAATGAGAAAAGGCCAGTTTTGTTTGCCCCTATTATTCCCCTCCCATCCCAGCAATAAAATTATTTTAAAAATGTTTTCACCCCTTACTCCCCCCGGTAATTTTCCAACCTGGCTACTTGAAAACACTGTCCATTAAACATATAAGTGGTATCATATGCACAGTAGATTATCTGAGATAAACAACTCTTCCAGGCTCTCCTCCTTTCACCTCCCCCCAACTTTCTTCCCCAAGTTCTGATGCGTTGAAGCAAGAGGTTGCATCGTCGCTGTGAGAGATTTCAAAGGTTAGGCACTTAGTAGTGAACAACTGGAGCATTCAATAGAAACAGTGGGACCTGGAATGACAATAGGACTAATTTTCTACATAAAGAGTATTTTTTTTCTTTTTTGTTTCCTTTTTTACTGTACAATTTACAAAAATGCACACAATGAAAATTTAAAGTTCTATCTAATAGCTTGATATAAAACCAATTACATTTCTCCTTTCCAACCCTACACGTTTTATTCTTTTTTTTTTCTTTTTTTTTTTTTTTTTTACTTTTTTGCTAAATCAAGCTTATATTGTAAACAAGACAAAACAGTGAGGGTGTGTTGCAGTTGACAAGAGGAACAGAAATAAAAGTACCAGCAGCAAGGAAACAGTCCTTACAAAGTAGCTCTCTGTGGCTTTATCGTATGTCAATGTGAAGGACCCAAAATGGCAAGTAAAATAAAATAAATCCACACAGAAGAGTGTTACACCAGAGAGTCACAGGCGACGGAGTGCTTTGTCAGCTTGAAGGTTTGTTACTGGCTCCATTGAAAACAATTGCTGTTATTGAACATCAAGTCTTGAAAAGATTGTCCTCTGTTCAGATGTGTGTTTCTCCTCTCTCAGTTTCTTAGGTAGATCACTTCCTTCTTATCATTTGAACAAGATAAAATACAGATGTGATTTTGTACATGACTGTCAATTCTCATCCCCAATGCCCACCCTGACAGGAAAAAAAAAGGCCCAGCAGAAGCTACCCCAATCTTGAAAAGGATCAACAGTCCTTTTTTTCTGTTGGCAGGGTTCAGACCTCCTCTCTCTCAGCTTTTCACATAATTTTCAGATTTGGCATCTGGTGCATGTCATTATGTTAGACAAGGCAGTAGGTAGGTGAGACAGAGAGAGGGAAAAGAGAGAGAGAGAGAGAAAGAGAATGCTCTCTCTACCCCCATCTTCCCCAAATAACGATCTTTCATTATTTATTAATTTGTCTAGTGCAAAAGAAAAAGGAGAGAGAGAGGCTGAATGAGTGTCTCAGACAGTGTCAGGTTTGGGCACAGACACACTTCTTGCAGTGGGATTTTCCTTCTGGGGGTTGCTTCCTCACTCCCCAGCCCTGGGTACCATGCATGTCTGAGTGTACAGACTGCCAGATGATAAAACTCATCAATTTTAAAAGCACACACCTGCAATGGTTTTGCCTTTATGCTAGCACCAGTCATCCTCATCAGCTTCATGGTAATAGCTGTGTCCTCTGGAGCCTGTCCCAGGGCCTGTGTTGAGGCCCAATGTGTAGTGGTAGCCATTGGGAACCCTGCGGATTTGGTGAGACTGGGAAGTCAAGGACGAGACGTAAGAAGTCCTTGAGGACCTTCCTGAATTGGTTGCGACAGCCTCCTCAAAGGTGAGTGTGTCCTCTGGAACAACACGGTATGGACTGTCACTATCATCTCGGTGTCCAAGGTAAGGGTCAGAACCGATGCGAGCCACCATGGTGTGTGAGTGGTTCTGGGAGTCCCCACGCAGTAATGCATTGTGCTCAGACAAGCCACGGCTCAGGCGTCCCGGGGAGAAAGTGGGCAGGCCGGTTTGGAAACTGGTGAAGTGCACGGGCGAGGAGTTAGCGGTCTTGTAAGTGATGCTGGGGCGAGGGGTCAATGGAGTCTGCGGGAGCTGCCTCCGACCACGGCACGGGGTGCTAGCACCAGATGTTGACATCAAGGGGCTCCCATTAACTGAACCACTACCCTACATGAAAATTGGAACAAAGCAAATCAAAAATAAAAAAGGAAACACCAGACAGACACAAAGGCACGTGGGTATAAAACAGAAGGACAAGCGACAGGAGGGAGTGACAAGTCACAAGAGGAAAGAAAAACGAAAAAGAGAGAGTTTAGACAAGCACAGTCAGGGGAAGGAGGTTGTAAAGAAGCAGTTAAAACAGAAATGTAAAGAGCTAGAAAACCAAAATACTGTGAGCGGTAAGTTAGAACAGAAAGAGTCAGAGCATTAGTAGGACGCAAACTAGAAGACGGCTCCAACAGAAAGGGACACTGTCCAGAGGAAAGGCATACACACTGTACATAGTCTTTACATGCCCCTTACCTGAGCTATTAAATGGAGCAGGTCAAACACTCAGTTTTGATTTTTTGTACAAGGTTCATACAAAAAATGAAAAATTGTTCATAATTTCACAGTGTTTCAGGTTCTCAGGAATGGAAAGTATCAAGCTTCTGATTCTGTGTTCTCAATAAACAATACGTTTTGTTTTGT
Source organism: Alligator sinensis (assembly GCF_000455745.1). Lineage (NCBI taxonomy): Eukaryota > Metazoa > Chordata > Crocodylia > Alligatoridae > Alligator > Alligator sinensis. The sequence continues at coordinate 252,991 of NW_005842392.1, forward strand.
AGGTAGTTCCGTGAAAATTTCTGTAGAATTAAAATAGCCACTTTTGGGGGGGTGGGAATAAATGAAAACTGTTTTGACCAGCTTTATTCTTTACAAGGGGAAATTTAAGGGGCAAAACTTAGAGTCTGTTACTTTCCAATAGTTTTATATTTGATTTTGGGTCTCAGGTTATATAGCAACATAAATGTCTCCATTCTTGGCCAGATCTTGTTCTTATTAAAAGTGAGTAATTCTGTGGAAGTCAACCCAGTTATATTAGAGCCAAGTCCTTGTGCTGGTGTTTCTATTTGTAACATCATATGGAAGTACATGAGCTTCTTAAAGAGTGCTTTTATGAGAATGTGCTTACTTCCGATTTTGTAAAAAACCATCTGATCGAGACACCGTTTATTTAAGAACTGAAGCTCTTCATCCACATAAAAGTAACAGGTTATTTAAATACCCGTTCTGTTCTGTGCATTTTTTTAATGCATATTCAAGGATGAATCTAATGGTAGTAGAAGATATGAGTAGTAATGGTACTACCTTAATGGTAATAGAAGATATTTTAATATTTGTATAATAACATTTTAAAAAGTCAAAAGTCTCTCTCTTTGTCCCCCTGAAATCCAAATATATAAATAATTTAACATTCGCAGATATTTGTATGTAAGGGGTAAGGGAGTCATAGTACATGGTTGAGCTATGTTTGCTGACAACCTTGGATGTGGCTTCATATGTAGTTTGTATTTGTTATGCCATATTTCCTGTGATTTGCACCTTTTAGTATACAGAAGCTGTGCCTTCTGGTATTCTTTCTTCACCTTCTTCCTCTTCCTCTTTAGTTCTGCCATGCATCTCCCCTCAATGGCTATACTTATTCACACACAACTTAAGGCCAAGAATTTCAAAAGTGACTAGCAATACTGGGTGTCCAACATGAGATGTCTTTCAAGGGGTAGGTGCCTGGGTCTCACTGAAAAGCTGGCCCCTTTTAAGGTGTCTCAAGCTGTGCACCCCAAACTCTCAACCTCTGTCCTTTGTCTCCCAGTCTAGATGTGTTTCATCAATCCCCATTACCATTAGTTGTGATTCTGGGAAATAAGCATCAGGGTGAGGCTGGCCAAGGACAGTAGTTCTCTGTTGCTGACAGGACTGTGGAACTAGCTAGTAAGGTGGGTCAAGACACCCAGAGACAATTTCTGCAAACTATCAACTTGAAGATTGTCTGTTCATATTAATACTGACAGGATCTGAGCCTGGAGCACAGGAGTGGAGCTCGGTAATTATTTTTGATGAAGATTGAATTCACCAGAAGGGAGTTGGGGGGCACAGAGTTTTTTCCAATACTATCTTGTATTAAGAAAATATGTGGCATTGAAACAAGATGCTTCTTTCTTCCCTCCTCCAAATGATCTCAGGTATTTGTGTTTAAAGAGACATGATGGACAAACTAAATGTTAGAGGACTTGTGCAAATGGCTTAATAAAGAGCAACTTGAATTCACTACTGAAAAAACTATTAACTTCTGGGAAGCTTTTTTTGTAAACTTGAAAAAGGAGAGTTCTCAGAGTGAAAGGAAAAATAACAGGATCAGAAAGAAAATTCATCTGAGGAACAGATGACTATGGGATAGGCTAAGATACACTGAGGGAGCTCAGGAGATGGAGCTGAAATAAACCTGTTGGATCACTGTGTTTGGGTCCCTCCTAGGAGAGGGTGCACTTCTGGATCTGTCTGATATCAAACTTACATTACACTCAACCAAAGAGCCAAAAAGGTACAATAATTTTACAACATGTGGTCCATTCCCTGGATATCGCAATGTGTTTCAAAGAAGTGTAGTAAACACTGGTAAGGCATTAAGCATGTGTTAGAGCTGACATGCAGCTTCAGAGGCTATAACCTATTTTCCTGATAGGGACCAGGAGTGGAAAACACATCAGGGAAAAGAGAAATCCTGAATGGGTGGCACAGGTTATTATGCCTTTTTATGCCTTCCCTATTTTATTCCATAGGCTCTCACCCACACAGTGAGCATGAGTCTCTCTTTATCTCAGCTATCCGGTTTTTGAGAGCTGACATTGCCGTGGGGATGCATGGCTGTGAAGCTGACAGTACCAATCAGCCCAGCTAAGACAAGCCGTCAGTCATGCTCCACTGACAGGTTGTAACTTTAGGCAGACTTCTCAGACTGGCTGCAGCATTCTCCCCCTCCAGAGCAATGGATAGACATTATTTTGAAATGCACTTAAGAGTCTATCTGGCAACTGCTGAGCCCCCTCAGCTTCCATTTCTGGTCTAGTTTTCCTTCCCTTCCCTCCCTTACCTGGGGGAAAGCAGAGAAATGCTGCCTGGACAGAACTGAAACAGATAGAAGCAGCAGTTCCACAATGGAAGATTTATCTCATTTTCTTCTCCTGTACAGCTGACATGCTGATGGCACTAGGTGCCCTTCCAACTTGCTTTGGAACATTTCTGTAAGTGCATCTCATCCACAACTGTTTGCCAGTTGTAAAGATCATACTATGTCAGGAGCTACTTTCAGCTGCATCTCTTGAGCTCCCTTGGTGTATCTTATCCTATCCCATAGTCATCTGTTCCTCAGATAAATTTTCTTTTTGATCCTGTTATTTTTCCCTTCACTCTGAGAACTCTCCTTTTTCAAGTTTATATAATCCTGCCATCACTTACACCCAAGGAACCCTGTAGAAGTCAGTGAGGGGGAGCTGAGGTAGGATTGGACTCTCAGGACTCATTTGCTCTTTGCTGAACTGTCCTAGATTGTGTCTTTGTGGTAGGGGTTGTAGTGCTCGGGATTTCTTTGGTTAGTGCAACTGTGCAACATCCAAGTAGACATAAAGCCCTATATAAAATGGAGCAATAGGAACACAGTTAAAAATGCTAGAGACTGAAAATCTTAGTCTGTACAACAGCCTCAGCATAAAGAAAGGGAGTTGGGCAAACTTCCCTTTCTGCCCTCCTGGCCAGCTTTAGTTCTCATATGGTGAGACCACTTCTCCATGAGCACTTGGAAGGGAAGCCTGTCTGGAGGCTTCAGTTAGCCTTTGGCTACTCTGCACACCATGTGGACCCATGTATATTTAGAGTCATTTCAAAAAGTGTAACATTTCCAAAAGGCAGTTAAAGTTTGAGCAATTTTACTATATGTGTGTCATTCCTTACTTGTAACATGTCCAACAACTAGAATGTAACAGCTACTGCCCTTTTGAAACAGCTCCAAATACAGGTGTGTCCATACCCATGGACTGTCAACAACAATGCCAATCATGAGGGTGGTTTCTCTGGTATGGGCACACTATAAGTTGGACTAAGACCAGAAACACATTTTGCAGGAGGTCATCAGAGGAAGTCCTCTGGTGGCAACAATTCTCAGTTGCTGCACTGGATCTGAACCAGCAAGCTTATTGTAAAGGCTCCATTTCCCAACCCTGCTTGGTTTCTTTCTTTTTTTTTTTCAAGCTGGGGCCTTCCTTGAAGACCTCAGACCTTCTCCCACCAAGCGTCTCCTCACCTGTCTGTGAGGCCCTTGTTCTGGTCCCCCGTTGGGTGAGGTGGGTCGGCTATGATCGGCAGATTTGGGCTGAGAATGGTCCCGGCTCCCATAGCGGTCGCAGGAGTAGAAGCGTTGTTTTTCAGAGGAAGAGGAGGAGTGCTGCTTCCTCTCTTGGGACCTGCCACGTTCCTGCTTCTTATCCCTGGAAGAAGTCTCACCTGGCTGGGCCACTGTAACAAGGTAATTGGTTAAGGCTGTGACAGAAGTAGAAATACTCAACTAAGAGCAAATTTCCTTCAAGAAGTCTAGGGTACCCCACAGTGATCCCATTCAAATGGAGCCCCTTCCTTCCTGCACTTAATGTAAGTCCCACTCCTGGGCACCACTAGTCATTAACCTGGCGGAAAGCCCCATCAAATACCCTTCCCAAACCCTGTGTTATGTGAATGGATGAGGGTTAGAGAGAAATGATCCTCACAGTACAGTTCTATGGAGTATATGAAAGAAGATGGCTTAGAAAAGCTCTTACCCGCATCTCCATCAGCCAGGTGGTAGGAGGGCCTATCCATGGACTTCTGCTTCTTTTCTTTCCGTCGATGGCAGCGATGGTGATGGTGGTGGTGGACCTGGTCTGGTGGCATGCGCTCCAAGGAATAGTTGTACAGGTGCATGGGGTGCGGACGCTGTGGTGTCAATGTGGAGATGGAGCGCTTCATGGGGCTTGTGTCTGGGATGGGCTGCAAAACACATGGAGGAAGGGGGGAGCGGGTAGGAGAGAGCAGAAACCACACTGTAGTTAATTGTTTAGCCTTCAGAATGGGAAAGAGCTGTGTAGGGGTTAGGGGAAAGGAGAGAAATGTTAGCTGGACAGAATTGAAAAGAACAAAAGAAGCAGTTGCACACTGGATGATTTAGAGCCAAATTGGGGAAACTAATGTTAGCATTACCTGAAATAGGATTTACTTCTAACTCAGGGATTGTACACAATTATTGTATCTGTGTTGGAATATGCAACGTTTAACATCAGCCCTTACATAAGCATTCGTGTGAGTCACCAACAGTGAATTAAGAGGCTCCCAGGGCAGCAGGATATCCAAAGGTTTCTTTCACAAAGATAATTCATCAACAACCATTTCACCCCATGCTAGTCCAGAGATTATGATATTCCCAATGCAATTCCAGAGAGTATAGCAGGAAGAAATCTCTATACATCAATGCAAAAGGTAAGCAAATCGGTAATGATGATGAATGAGTGGGGCAGAAACACAGACCAGGTATCTAGTGGTTAAAGCAATGGACTGGCCAAAAAAGCTGTTATTTCTGGCTTGCAGGAGTTCAAATAGGAGACTCAAGTGACCTTAGCTGGAACTGAGGGTGAGAGAGCAGAGGATTCTCAATGAAAACGAAACTCTGCTTCATCTTTTGCTGCAGTGTATTTTCCTGGGGAATACATTGCAGCAAAAAGATGAAGCTGGGAGTGGGGGGTGGCTAACCCTCCTCTCGGTTGCAATGGTGGAATCCCAACGGCTTTCTATGGCATCCCGCCCCACTAATTAAGGAAGCAATGTTTTAGGATTTATATTTAGCACAGGGATTTCTTTTTCTTGGAGTAAGGAGGTAACCATTCTTTTTCTCCATCCTCAACATCTCCTTCACTCCACGAGACTGGCTGCCAGTTAAAAGCATCATAAGCTAAGCATCATAGCAAAAGGGTAGGGGTGCGTGGGATTTTTGTCATTTGGGCTTTCCCCGCCACTCTTCAAGATCCTGTAGACACCACTCTTCTGGCTGAGGAAGGCTATGAGGGGGATTCTTTGCTCACATCACCACGATTGGTCAGTCATTAGCTAAAGTATTTCTGTTCCTCTTTTCCCAGCATTGCCAATAGTAGTACCAACTCAGGCTTTGGCTTTACACTGTAAGCGTTAACAAGAGGCTTTCCAAGTGTTTCATAAGCGCACTTTAGGACTGCCACAAAAATAATGCAGACTTTGCTACTGCACTGCTGCCAATCACAGTACTAACTTTCTGTGAACAACAACACCCCTCTGAAATACTTAAGGATTTGCCAAAGTCCTGCAGAAAGCAAGGTAGATCTGTTACGATGAAGCTTTAGAGCCACGTACGTAATACTTTGGTGAGAAATGCACTGATAGTAATGCCAAGGGACGAGAGTTGTGAATTGGTGGGAAGGATAGCGCTCAGGGTGCAAACACACAATATGTTTAACTTGGATTTTACTCTGTAGCAAAGAGTGGGCAAATTGTTTGAAGGTCCCAAGCTGTCTAAAACAGGCACAATTATAACACTTGGCCACTAGATTGGAGGGGAGCTGGTATACAATAAGCACATAGCTACCCCAAAGTGAAGTGATAGTATACGCATAAGGATGTATACTGGAGAAACTTTTTCCACAGTAAATTTACTTGAGGCTTCCTCAGAGAAGTCCCCTAGGGACCAGCATTTTCTCCAGAATAAATGTTGTGCATTGTGTGTTCACTCTACTTTTTCTCTGGAATAAACAGCATACTCCAAAGCAAATGTATTGTATGCCCACACCCTCAGCGAAGCTGCATTGCTGTTCTTTTTTATAATGCCATGGTCTTTGCCTGTGTTACCCTGCCTGCTACTCTCCGTCTGAGACTTACCTCCTGCACAAACACTAATTACAAAGCTGACAAAACAACAAGACTCAATCTGCTTTCTTTTCTTTTTCATTTCTGGCCACCAGTTGTTCTGCGGCCCTGGTTTGTGGATGAGACGGTGTCCCTCCCAACTTCTAAGGTCTCTGCTTTGTTTAGCTATTACACAAAAGCAACATGGTGGAGGGAAGATCTTTAATTATTGCAGATTCAGGCTTCCTGGACATGAAACCAGGATTTCCCCAAGTCCCTTCAGCTTAATGTTTGTTTGAACGTTCACTCCAAAATGCGCCTGAAATAACAGCTGTACCAGAGCATTTATTCTGCTCTTTGTAAATTTGCTAAGTAATCTGTTTTCTACTCTCTGTGTTACTCTGCTTACATTGGAGTTTAGATCTCTGTTATCCCCCTGGTATTTGCACAATACAAAGCTAGCTAGCATGCAGCTCCATTAATTATTTTTCATAGAAGACACCATTCCTCTCCCAGTGGGCAGTGTCAGTGACTGAATATCTTATCTTGCAGGAAAAAAAGAAATCTGAGCTGAACTTTTAACCATAGTAACTTTTTTTTTTTTTTTACTAGGAAACTGCCCAGAAATGGATACTTCTCAGACTCCAAGATGGGATGCTGTTTTGGGAGGAGACCTGCCACAGAAATACGTAGACTGGGAGGGCACTGATTGGGCACTAAGGATAAGACATGCCTTAGAATACTCTCCTTCCTGATGGGATGCTGCAGCATTTTGCAAGAGCAAGACAGTTTTGGTTGCAGCCTTTGAACAGGAATGTTTTAGGTCATACCAGTGGTTTGTTCTCTTGCAGCACCATTGATAAGGTGGCATTAGTCAGTACAGCTCTGGATTTGCAGTGGTGAGTGGTAAGCACGAAGCAAATTCCTTCTGCAGAGGCGACTGGTTAGTTAGGTACTTTGTTAGGGCAAAACACAAGGCAAAGAGATGCACCCTTCTATTTCTTTCTTCTGGAGCTCAACACTAGACTTGACCCCAACCTGGCTTGACCAGTTTCTTGGGTCTTTCCCAAACATACCTGGTTTTTTTTTAGAATGGCAGCTCTCCACTAAGTCACCAGAGTGAAATACAGATCAGAGCATACTTTATACCCAACTCATTTTCTACTCACTTCCCACCTTGTGTCTTCTCCTTTGCTGTCCCCTATATGTAGTATGACCTCCCAATGCCTCATGCTAGGTTCCCACACATTATTCAGAGCCAGAAGGCTTCATTTTGGGGTGGAGAAAGGCAACACCTTTCCAAATTTGACATGGCTGAGATATGGGAACTAAAGTAACTAATCTAGGCAATCGAGGCAATGAAGTGCAAACTCTACTTTCTAAAAACAAAGCCCTTCCATTAAACAACCTGATAACCTCTTTGGAACTGAAGGAGGAAAGGCAAAGGTTTTCCAAACAAAAAGTCCATAAGAAATAAACCTTCCTGTGCAGGTTCTGCAATGGTTTCAGGCACAGAGCCCCCAGTGGAACTCATAGGAGGTGGATTAAAACAGCCTCTCCTCCTATCCTATACAGAAAGATATAATCTCTCCTGGAAGCTCCCCACAGTGCTCTCATTTTCATTAATGGCACTGGTGCACACGCACACACTCAGGAGAATATGCCATTGCACTCGAGATATTTGTTTATTGCTTATCACTACCAACACCTCTG
>NW_005842392.1:260845-297167 GCF_000455745.1 Alligator sinensis
TTTGGCCACCAAGGCAATGCAAAATAACTCAAGGTACTACAATGTGCATCATGCAACTGTGGATCAAGAAAGTTGGAAAGAACTGCAAGGAAGTGGATAGAGACAATAGCTACATCTTTAAAGCATAAGATCATAACTTAAGTGAGGAATAAGAGAGGAAGGTTGAGGCAGGGTAATAATTTCTTAATAAGAATTTAATAGGATACAACTTAATGCAAACTACATACTGCTAGGTAACTCCCAGGTGAACGTGCTTTGCTCCTCTGCAAAAATTCGGACAAGATGAGAGACAATATTTGTGGCAGGCCCACAGTACAGCCATTGTCAGACATCACGGCAGATGTGCAGCAGACGAGATGATGATAAGGGAGGGAGGGCAACAGGGGAAAAGGAGGGAAGCAAAAGGAGAGTGAGGGAGGAGGCAAGATCAAAAGTATAAGAAAGTAAAACAAGTGGAACACAAAAAGAGAAAGAACAGGCAAACAAAGGAAAATAAATGAAAAAAAGAAATCATTGTTAATAAAAGTTACAAAGAAATTAAAATTTGGGGTTACCAGAGTAGCACATTAAGGGTGGGGTGGAGGGCACAGAAGGGGAAACACACACAAAAAGGACATCAGTTATTCAGGTGAAGCTACAACTACCAAAACATTGCATCATTTGATGGAGTTAGATATATTAAGACACTGCAGGCCTGATTCATAAATAAGTTACACACAGCATTAATGCTGAGCTGGTGCATACTTTGCTCTGGATAATGTGCAAAATGCTTCTGAGCAAAAAATTCACTCCCCCGCTTCAAGAACAGCTTCTATGGCTGCCTCCCCAGCTTCATTAATATGCAGGCTTTCTCTGTAACTCTTCAGATATGCAACTGCAGCATGGATACCAAAACCAGCTTTAATCTAGCTAGCCCAGATCCCAGAAGCTGTGACAATTGGGCAGCAGACACCAGCATGGGATAATGGGCCAAGTAAGCATTCAAAAGCCCAAATTTCTGCCCAAGCTGCAATATATTTGCAGTAGTCATTGTTAAAATCTATAATTTTGCTCTTGAAATCATAGTGGAAGATTTCAATAAACTTCTGTTTAATAAGTCACTTATAACCATTGTTCATACACATAGCTCTAACATGCCTTGGGGTACTACAGACTAAAACAAGCAGTGCAAATATAACATTATTGTTAATATTGAAGGAAAGAATTAATACCATAGCTAAATCCTGGCAGAAGGTATACTTCTAAGGCCTATGTATTAAAATTCCCATCAGGAATGCTTCTAGGTTTGGTAAAACCTGACATATGTCCATCCCATCAGGGAAATAGCTTTTTTCTAAGTGGGTTGATTGGTTGTAAATGTGACAAGTAGAGTCCCTGAGAAATCAAACAACTCTGGGAAATGGACTCTCATGATCTCTTGTAGAAAAATCTTCCTTTCTTATGGTAGCACAGAGTCCCAAAAATCAAAGTTATATGTAGTTGGTACCATGTTTCAACCTGTCTTTTGCATGCAGAAAGGACATTTTTTTTTACCACATGGTATATGCTGGCTACCGGTACGGAAGGAGTCCCTCATTTCAGAACTCAGCATATGTTCCAGAGCAGCACAACTGTGCAATAATCACTCATTATTATATGAACCAGGCCCTTAGAACTAAAGAGACAACTATGTATGGTAAGATGGAGACATTCTAACATTCAACAGGCAGCATGGTGACCTGAGAGCATCAGGGGGACATGTTAGCAATGCGTATGTGAAATGCCCAGATTGGAGAAGACCGTGCTGTAATAATGCACCAGAAAATGCCAAATAAGCAAGGCTAGTGAAGATTTAAACATCATATAACCAACCAATCCCTCAATGCAGCATGTGTATGTGCAGTAAATCCTACTGGGGAGGAAGAGAGATGGAAAATGCTCCATGTCTAAGTTTGGCCCTTTTGGCAGGAAGAGATTTCACATATAGGCAGGGTTCTTAAAGAAAAATATGCAGCTTATTTTGTGCTTGAGGCCATGGACTATACCCTTCCATATACCCTGGGTAAAGGTATCATCATATACAGAATGGAATGGAATGGAATACATCTCTGCAAACTATACAGCAGACACATTGAAGAGTCCACCAGAGGGCACAAAAATAGTAAAGGGACTGGGGAACATGACTTATGAGGAGAGGCTGAGGGAACTGAGCTTCCTTAGCTTGCAGAAGAGAAGACGGAACAGCCTTTAACTACCTGAAGCAGGGTTCCCAAGGAGGATGGAGCTGGACTATTCTCGGTGGTGGCAGATGACAGAACAAGGAACAACAGTTTCAAGTTGCAGCAAGGGAAGTTTAGGTTAGATATTAGGAAAAACTCTCTCACTGGGAGCGTAGTAAACCAGAGAGGTTTTTGAATCTCCATCCTGGGAGGTTTTTTAAGACCTGGATAGACAAAGCCTTGGCTGGGATGATCTAGTTGGGAATGTTCCTGGTTTGAGCAGGGGGTTGGACTAGATGACCTCCCGAGGTCCCTTCCAATCCTCATTTTCTATGATTCTATGATTCCCTGTTAATCTGAACCTCACACATTCAAGGAGGTAGACATCCTGCTCAATAAGGTGCTTAGCCCAAAGAACAGAATTTTTCACGCTCCTTTTTGTTGCCTGTATACCAGGACAAATGCTGCTAGGGAACAGGACCACGTACGTACACACAAACCCAAAGGCCGGGCAAAGATCACTGGTCCAGCTTTATCAATGTCCCTCAAACAAGATACTCACAAGAAGCTTTCATAAAAACAACACGACAAGGACAACACGAAGAGAGAATGTGTTGAATTCTTAACTTACTGTAAGTCTTCCATTGCCAGTAAAGCCTCTCTCGCTCACCTGAGTTTCGGCAGCCAGACGTGGCATGGAAGCCGCCCGTCCCTGGCTCTCCAGGCCAGGTTGGTGCTCTCCATTGGCCAAGGTGGGGCTGATTTCTCTCATTTCTACAACCTGAATAGATTAAGAAATATTTTCAGTAGTGTCAATGTAAGCTGTAAGCAGAAGACCGCTGACCTAATGGGCTTGTTCCATGCCTAGGTCAAACTGCAGGGGTATTAATTTATTTCTGAAGACATACAGCTAGTAAAAGGTACTGCCCAACAGCTCTTGAGCCTTAAAGGTTACTTCTGAACTGCAGAACATGTCTAGCACGGGTGCCAAACTGCTGACACTGCCCTGTCTATGAGCCTTAATTCTGACCCAGGGGGACCCCTTCTCAGGGCTTGTCTACAGCTGCAGTTATTTCTGAGTTGCTATTCAGGAATATGTGACTCTAAATAACTACTCTTATATAATTCCACATGAGGATGTACTTATTCTGGAATAAGTGTGACAATCCATGTGGCCAATGATCTATTATTGCTAACTGTGGTCATGCTTTTTACAATATGATCCTTCATCCATGGGCAACTGTGTGTCTAAGACCCAAAAGCTCATTCAGGCATGTCACTGAAGAGCCATCAGGTGGCACTCACTTACAGTAACTATTGTCTTAAGTTAGATTAGAACAGGTGGACCCAGGCTTAAAAGACTCCAAAAAGACATCCCACAAGCTACATGATCTTGTAAACACACATTTGTTTTTTGATTTCCTCGTACTGACTGATTTCCCCAGCTGCAATCCACCTTTGAAAAGTTTTGCTGTGAAAATGACACTCATTACAGGAGGAGCATTCACAGATCCCTATCTTAACCACTGTCCAGGCATGTGTACATCTGACGGGTGGCCTGTGTATATCTGGGATGCCAGGATAGCATCAAACTTTTCTTTTTCTCCCTAGCTTTCAGCTGAATGACTGCTCCCAGAAGACAGAGCTGCTCCCACAGCCAATGACATTAAGGCCTTGAAAGTTTCTACATTATCAGCTTAAGCCCCGAGTGGGGACTCTGACTGGCAGCACTGGAAAGAGAAGATTCATGATACACTGCATCACCACATCTGATACCAACATTGCCTTGTAAGAAGACACAAATCTGAAGGTCCCTTTCTGCATATTTCCTGTTCTCAGATAACATCTTTCTATCTGTGTGCCTAAGCAGCTCTCATCACTGTAGTATCTCAGTGCTCTGAAGTCATTGATGGATTTTATCCTCACAAAACCAACAGGAGGTAGGGCACTGTTTAACAGACAGGGAGCAGTGATTTCCCAAGGTCACACAGGAAGGAAGCTTGTGGCTGAACTAAAAGCTAAACCCAGGTGTCCTGTCTCCCAGGCCAGCAAGCTTAGCCATTCTTTCCCTGCCCCCATGCTTCCATTAGGAATAAGCCTGAATGAGCCAAACACCCACAATACGCAGCTGTCAAATACAGCAGCGCAGAGAAAAGTGGGTTGAATTCAGCTCTTAATTACATCCAGGCAAATCTTCTGCAGCCAATAGGACTGACTGGTTGCAACAGAACAGTGCCTAGCCCTAGACCCTAATACAAATAGGGCCCTAGGAGTAACACAGGGACCTACTGCATCCTGATCTGTCATCACCTGTTTGCTTGTCCGTTCAATGGGAATTTCTTCTGAGTGGCCTCGCTCAAAAGCCGGTGTCCTGGTTTCGTAAAATATGTCCTGCGTGCGCTGAATCCCCCATGAACTGGACTCCTTGATCCCACCCTCTGGAGCTGGTCTGTTACCAGGCAAAGAGAAAAGGTGACAGTTGGGTAGATTTAGATTTAGATTTAGTTAGATTTAAGCAGACGAAAATGCCAAAGTGCTTTGGAGCAGCCTGCGGGATTCACTTCAAGTCGTGTGGAAGAACCACTGAGTGGGGGCAGCGGCTGGCAAAGTCAGAAACCTGAAAGGCTCCTGAGCGTTGACAGTGATCTTTTCCTTGGGAAGTCATGAAGAGCAAGGAGACAAAACCAGCCTACACAGAAGGGAGAGTAATAACTTTTCTTCAGTGCCCTAGGTAATTAAGCTTTACAACTGGTATAGACTGCTGAACTTTTTTGGAGTGCTGATGTTGTTAAATGGATATTTTTTACAAAAGACTGGAAGTCTTGGTAGAGATTGGTACTGGCAGGCAAAGACATATAAATACACAAAAGTAATGTAGAGGATGAAAAGTTTGATTTAAAAGCTAGTCTGTGCATGTCAGACTGAGCAAAATTATATGACCATGACTGCTTAGGCAAAGAACTGTACATATTATTGGCTAAGTTCATCTATTTTATAAGTCAAATGAAATAAATGCAGCAGTATCAGGGGAAAATTTAGCCTTGCATTTTTACAGTTCGAGATTTCTTACCTTTTTATTTTCACATTGTAGTTTATTATCATATTTATCTCTCTTATATCTATAATTACACATCTGTAGCACTAGTGACCTAGAAGAACATAATACATACGAAGAGCAGAAAATAGGAAGGGCATTTGGGGACTGTTGTAATCAGTCTTTGGGTTGCAATTTGCATAACAGACTGCAATGGCTTTTTACAGAAGTGATTCAGTCCTTAGAAACATGCATGGAAACTCCTGGTGACATCAAGTGTTACCATATATGAGGCTGTTCCTTGGCCTAATTAATCTCTGGAATATACAAGCATTAATTGGGCTTCTTTTTTTTTTTTTTAAGTAGCTGCCAATCTCTGTCATCTGACCACACATCTTAACCTTTGGACAAAGGGACATTCCTAAGTGCAACATGCCTACGGGAGCTGAGAGATCAGAGAACTCTAATGGTGGGAAGGCCCGGGATACTCACAGCGTGCCCCCGTTGTTGAGTGATGCAGAACTTTTCTGACGAAGGAAGGCTTTAGCATTGTTGAATGCTGGAGGTTGGGTTTGCTCAAGCGTGGCTTTCAAAGGGTGAAACAGTGACACTGGTCCAGTCTGCAGTGCACAAAGAAAAAGCACCAGTGAGAAAGACATATCTGCTTAGAGAACACCCTGCACCACCTTTTCTAGTCAAGCTGTGATCCATGTCCTCAAAAACCCTTCCTGAAACTGCAATTGGCACTACCTAGTTCTTCACTCTGTTATAGGCTGCCATCTTCATCAGCCATTAAAGGTGGGATTGCAACACATGCAAGCACACTTTCACTAGCTTTAATCTGGTTTCTGTGAGTAATAACAGCAGTGGAGATGTGGCAATATGGACTTTAGTGTAAGATAGCCACCTGAGCACAAACCCAAGCATCCCTGGTAGGCTTGTATAGCTGAAGCCCATGCTGCTGCATCTTCAATGCTATTGTTACCCATGATAGCTGGATTAAAGTAAACACAGGTCTGTCTACTTATGCTACAGTCAGACTTTCCATTGCAGTGCAGACAAAGCCTCCTGGGATCACAATGACTGGACCGCCCTTCAGTCCTTACATGTTGTCCCAATGTATCACAGAAGAGGCTAGGTGCAAGAAAAGTATAAAGAAAGCATATATAGCCATTCTTCTTGCTGTACTCACTCTGTGATGCACAGAAGACATCAGTCTCCAGGGATATAAAGCCCATGTCTTTCCCCAGCACTAAATTTAATTCATAATAGTTCCCTTCCCCTTTCAGGTTGGCTGGCATAGTACAATAAGGGAGCCAGGCCCTTTGGGACTCATGAGACTAGCTACAAATCCAATATTTGGATTATACATATTAAAATGGTGAGGTTTTCGGGTCAGGGGCTAATTCAGGTTTTAGATGGTGGCCCTGAGTCATGTACTGCAATGCCCTCAAACTGCCTTCTTCAGGGGAAGTGTCTCCATTGGTAAATACAGGTTGTTAGCTGCATGGATACTCAGCTGCACAAGGCCATTCTAAAGTCCAGAAAGAGCCTGCTAGTTTACAAGTTCCTAGGGTTTCAATCCCAAGCCTTTTTTTGATTTAGGGCTTTATGTTACCCATGATGTTTATTCATCAACCTGGCTAGCAGTTACCTGAATGACCTATTGACCATATTATATTTGGTGGGTACAATCCTGGATTCATTACATTCATTGGGAGTTTTGCCACAAACTTTATGGAACTAAGATTTTACCCTGTACATACAAGTCCCTAAAATATGCAAGTGGATATATCATGTGGATCATTCTTGTAGCTCTTATTTAGTCACAAGTTCTACTAAGCTTAATGGGAACCGGAGGATTTGGCCCAGTACTCATAGTAACAACATGCTATGTTTGTGAGGTCTGAGGAGCTAACTGCAGTAATAACAGTGCTAATAACAAAGGTTATAAACAAGATGGCCTTGAATACAATAAGAATCAGTCCAAAACTTTGCCCTAAACATCTTTCAAAGTTTGCACAGTTATCATCCATGGTTTAAATTCTTGTGCTCCTCTGCACTGTCAGGTTAACTAGAGTAGGAGGTGGAGAGATTTTGAAGGAGTAATTTTTTTTGAAGTATCAAAGTAATTTTGAAGCCCAATTATCACTGGCTTTCAACAGGGCTTAGTTTTCTAAGCACCTAAGTTACTTTAGAAATAGCACTTAGGCTTAAGCTACAAACAGTCATCACATTTGTCCCATGAGAAACCAGTTTATCCCAGGACAAAGTGCAATTGTTCAGAAGTCCATGTCTTTTATCCCGGGACAAACCTTAAAAAGGCTCACGGGATGGGAAGCGCTAACAGCTTGTCCTGGGACGTCAGAAAATATGTCTGAATGGGTTTCCTGGGACTGAATCAATAGAAGAAAAGTGGCAGTGCATTCAGCCCTTCATTAAAACCTGATTAGAAGGGAGACATGTATACATCAATTCAAGGACTTTTCCTTTCTGAGACAAACACAGGCACAACGTGTCCTGGGACAAATGAAACATCTGATCCTAGCCTTAGGAACCTAACTCCTTTAGAGTATGTCCATGTGGCACAAGGCAGCGCTGTGCAGAGATACAGCACTGTGCTAGCTCTACAACTGGCAAATGTTATTAGGCCACATCTGGCCTGCCCTAAGGTGGCCATATTCCTTTCAGCTCCAGAGACGGTGTCTCTGAATGGTGCTGATTTGTGCCATACATATAGGCTTACCATTAGAAGATTCTGGAAGTTTTACCCAAAGTATTTTCAGCACTGCTGGAATGAAGAAGTGCCAGAAACTACACAAGAAGGTCTTTTGTTGTAGCTTTTCCAGCATAGTTTTTAGTTGACAAGACACTGACAATTCAAATTGTTTGGAGAGGCAACCAGACTGTCAGGTGTCAGACAGAATGAAATCTTTGAATTGTCAGAGGTTTGCTAATTCAGGACCGGACTAGGTGATCCTTGATATCCCTTCCAACCCTCTGATTGCTGAGATTGCTAGTATAAAGAACCCAGGAACACCATCTTTCAGCTGAGTACCTGGCAAAGGCCTCCAGGTGGTTGATGCACTTGCTCCCTGCTGTTTTTATTCTGCTTGTAGAAATCAAATATCATGAGTGCTGCATAGACTTTCCCCACGGTCATTTCATCAGCTGGATTAGGAAACAGAAGAGGAAATGCAGCAGGGGAGTTTCATATAAAGCAGGGAAGGTGTGCCGGAGGATAGGTTGAGAATGAAAGAAGTGGTCAGAATAAATGGGAGAAAAGGAAAGACATTAATTAAATGGAGGAATGTGCAACAGATATAAAAAAACGTGAAAAGGAACACAAGATGTCCCATCAGAATCAAGGGGAAGAAGAGAGGAAGGGAGAGAAAGAGAAGTGGTTAGAACAGATTTCTTCAGACAGTGCTTTCCCCTTCACCCCATCCTGGACTGTTATTACCTTTCCTCTCTCCCTGCTTGTGTGGAGGTCATGGCTTTAAGTGCCCTATGGCCTAGTGCTCCAGGGAAAATATTTATAGACTTTTTACAGGAAAAGGGCCCTTGACAATTAAACCGTAAGAATGGGAGACAGAAGAACATTTAAATTAATACCAGATCTGCAACCAGTAGTTTTATCAACAGAGAGGCCCTATTTTTCTCGCTTTAACTTATGGTCAACAGGGGGATAATGGGCTAACATAAATTTAAATTGTATTGCATTTTTCCAGATGGCTCTCCCCCACTTCTAAAAAAACAAAACAAAAAACAATTATACTGCTGATCTCTCCCTCTGGTACAGCATAGCACACGCCTTACAGAACAGGGTTATAAAGTACCAGACATGAAAACATGGGCTGGAAGGCAGGGTTAGGTAGTCACTACCCCCTTGTGTGCATCTCCACACTTCCATCCCTTTCTCAGTGAACCATGCCCTGAGTAGAAGGAGCTGTTTCTCATTAATCAGAAATCCAGGGGACTCCGAGTCCTCCCTTTTGCCAATCTAGAGAATTCTAATTTTCAATTTTCTCAATGTGTTCCCACAGGCACAGGCCATCATTAGGGCATATTACATGGATTCTTTGGAGCTTTTAACCTGTTCCTTTTATTATTTTGGAGGCAGACAAAGCCCAGCTGGTAGAAACTCTGGTCCCTTAAACCAGATAAAGTGGAAACAGATAAAGCTATAAAGCTGTGTAACAAAGCAAGCTCTTTGAAAGAGGTGGGACCTGGCATTGCTTTCTTCTTGCTGCTCTGCATTTTATTTTTCTGCAAAGGAAGGTTTCTGTTGCCTTGGGTATTAGGTACTATGATATTACCATGTGGGACTTATACTTTGGTGCGACTCTGGGTCGATTACTACTTGGATAACAGTTGAATGGGTCTCTGGACTATGGGCACTGTGGAGGTCAAAGCTGAGGCTCTACGTAGAAATTAAAATGTTCTTTGGGTTCCTGTACTGTAGAAACAGCTGTACACAGACAGGACAACAGGCTCATCGCATCAGAAGGGAAGAACTTACGCTAGATTCCTTCGGGTATTTCAAATGATTCTTAGGGATCTGGTCTGTGTGTTGCTTCTAAAGGAAACACATACCGGTGTGTGCCACTTACGTTTATGAGGAGGCACCAACAGATCCAGTGTCTTTTGGGACAGATTAGGCCAAACCAGTGAGATCTCTTTCCTTAGTTCAGCATCGCACTGGTGCTGTTTCACCCCTCCTGGGCAGGAGGGAAAAAAAGGAAAGTAAAGCTGAGTGAAAATGGCTATCCATTACCAAGTGTGCAAGCAACCCTCTCTTTTCCAGTCCCATCTGCCCAGCCTTCTTCACATCCTACTACCTCAGGGTGGGCTCCAGTAGTGGATATGAATAGGGGTTATAGGACTTGGTCTGATCCGAATGAAACTTCAGGGACCAGTTTGTTCTGAGGTCCTTAAGCAACATGCACTGTCACTGTTACCCTTAAACTGGGACTATGTCCTTCTTCACACACCTTATACACCATTAAATAACAATATAATCAAATGGAAGCTATAAAACCAAGCTAAATATTAAACAGCCAAACACAGCAGCATCATTTAAAAGACTGAAGTGGGTTCTCATTATACAGAGTGAGTAAAATATTTATGAGACAATAGTCTGCTTCCCAAATTAATACACTACACAGTAGGAGCGTCTACTTGTACACAGTTACTGCATAGTAATTGGGGGTCGGACTTGAAGATCTACAAGGTCCCTTCCGACCCTGCTTCTATGAATCAACTACTTCTATGAATCTATGAATTTATGCAGTACCAAAAACCAAAAATTACTGCACAGTAACTATGGCAACTTACACTGATTTGAGCATAAATTTGCTACCTGCATAATGCAGGTAGCAAATTAATACCTGATTAGTTACTGGGTAGTAAGACATGTATAGGCATCTATCTGACTGACTTGGGACTAACTTTAATCCCAAGTCAGTCCACAGAGTATTACTGAGCCGTAACACGTGCATGTGTAGATGCTGGTATAAAAACCACTTACTGTGCAGTAAATGCACGTGTAGACACGCCCAGTATGAAACCAAAAGGAGTATATAAATGACAGTGATGATTCTTCTGAGAGAAAAAGTGAGGTAAGGAGGCTGTTATCTGTTATAGTGCCATGATATGTTGTGCCATGTTGCATTTCACTGGGGAGAGTTCATTATGGGAGCATTAGCCCAACCAACTACTCTCAATTAAAGTTATCAGAAAGAATGGAAAAAGTCCAACCCAGCCATGTAAGGAAGAGGTAAGCTAAAGCAAGGTCCCTCAAATCAAACCCCTTTTACCTCTACCCATATACCCTCAAAATTCCCAGAAGCAAACTTGCCTCTATGGAAGCACTGCATTTTTTTTCTTTATATGTGGCCAAAAACCTCACAAGAACAGACATCTTCAGTAAGATGGGGCTTAAATGTCCCCTTTGCATGCAGGGATATTAGGGATGGAGGATGCTAGTCCCTTAGAAATGAGACCATCTTAACTGTATGCTTCAAAGTTAGCAGGTCAGATTCAGTCCAACTCCCCTGAAGCATATTCCTTTGCCTCCCTCTAGCAGTGCCCACCTAAAGAGGTTAAAGAACATTTTTAAAGTAATTACCACAGAGAGGTTAAGTGGATTCAGTTCCTGACATCCCAGCTGCCAGTCCTGCACCTTAACCACATGAACATTTCTGTCTCCCTTCATTTTTAAATTATACATGACTGTATAATGGCAATTTCTGCTCTGGTTCTAGTCCTAGCAGCAGCCATGGCTTTGAAGGCTGATTAAAAGGTCTAATGATCCGAAGTAAAACCTGACGTATTTTATTGCATTGTGTTGTTTAATTGGGTAGTCAAGTATCTGCCTGATTAAGCACTGAAATAATTATTTTTTTTTCCTTAGGGCATAACGCAGCTCTAGCCTCTCAGAGTCATGGCTTCCAGTACCAGCAGAGAGGATCATTATCAGGAAGAGGTTTTTTTTTTTCTTACTGGCATGTGTAAAGTGACAAATCCTGAAAGGCATGACTAGGTTGTTTTAATAACACCACTTAGGACTTACATGGTGGGTTGTTTTAATCTCAAAGCCATGAACGCAAGTAGAGAAATGATATTCTCATTAGAGGCACAGAGAGATGAAGCAGCTTGTCCAAGGTCAACACATCCAGGTCAGAGCTAAGCTGGGGATCATCTAGTTCAAGACTATATCTATCAGTTCATGTGCTCTTGCGGGAGGTAGGAAAGGGGATGGATCTTCTGAAAGATCCTCCCAGTTTCTTTCAGATTCAGATACCCTCCTTTATCGCGTTGAGGGTACTTTGGCATAGGAAACCTACCTGGTCCTCTCTAAAGACCAGCAGTGAAGTCCCTAGTTTATGAGCTCACACATGTTCAGGCATCATAACCCTCTCTCATCTCCCCTCCTACCTGAAGCAAGTTTGATCTCTAGAGCTGTCCGAATCAAGGCCATGAGGGTGGATGTGAAATGGACCGTTAAGTCCTGGTCCGAGATCGGCATGTTCATCCGCACAAGGCGCTGAGGAGAAAAGTGGAGTTGCCATCAGTGCCAGTCAGCATCTCTCCCCCACCCCCACCCACTTTCCTTCTCCTTCTATTATTATTCAAATTCTTTATTCTTAAAATGCCAAGATTACAAATATGTTTTCAAATGTTAACCTTTTGTGTGCTGATTTGTGAGAAACACCTTCCCCTTAGGAATGGCGGCATCTTTTCTGGAATGCTTCTGAGCTGGAGGGCTTACTCCAGTGCTCCCAGATTGCAATTTGCCAGCATTTATACTGCCATCCTTGAAGCCAATGTCTTGTCCTTCTGAACAGGTCTGATCTCTCTTAGCACTATCCCATACCAGGACTTCATATCCAATTCTAATCCTCTACAACCATGTGAGATCCATGTCCTGGCTGGAGCACTATAAGTCAAAGAACTTTCTCTTCACCTGTCTTTAGCAGCACTGTTGATACACCTGCCAGAATGATTAGGCCCTTGTTTTGTGTGTACAGGCATAGGCACCCAATTGTTGCCACCACTGCTCACACAAGAAACCACTATTCCTTTTGTCCCTAATGAAATGGCACAGAAAGGAGAAACATCCAAGACTAGCTCCGATCACACACTCCTCTTCCCTCATTCCTGAGGGTGTTAACTGTTCTGTACAGCTGTTTTCTACATTGAGGCTACAACATGGAGACCACCATGATACACAGGACTGCTCCCAGCTAACAGAGTTGGAGAACTCTTTTATCCCAAGCACGTTAAACTATTTCTCCTTTCTTCTCCTTCAGCTCCCTGCAATACCTTTGAACTGCCACCATCCTACACTATCTTTCCAGACAATGAGCTACGGACCCCTAGTCAGTACTTATCAATATCAATTCCTAGTCACACAGAGGGGATCATATACATGAACATTAAAAAGACTTCCTCTGCATTTTCCCACTGGGAGTAGAGTGCTGCTTGCACAGATTTCCAATTCCTACCTTTAACTGGAAAAACATAATAGTACAGTGTCAGTGAGGATTTTTCCAAATTTTGGCTAAGGATCATGAGGTTCAGTGGCAACACTTCCCCCATCACTACATGACTTTATCTATGTTTAGCGTCCCTGGGCCTAATTCATCACGAGTGTAACAAAGTCAATGAGACTATGCTACGCATATTATTTTGGCACAGAGTCCCTGGATTTTTAACATGTCTGTACCTGGAGTATTAAAGGATCACTAGCAGCAGAGCCCTCCAGGCTGACTGATAACCTTAGCATTGTACTGTAAAGACTGATTTCATCTTCCTAGGCAATTTTGTGATTTCCCAGCTCCTCAGCTTTCATACACAGTTCAGAAACTTCCTAAAATAAAGCCAAATCAGACAAGCCTCTATATTTCTAAGGATCCGTACAATACAAGCAAGCTACCAAGCTCTGATCATGAGTAGGGAGTTTGCATAGGTTTGCTTTAGTTGTGTTTGGGACCCACTGCACATGGGGAATTTCGTTCAGGGGAAGAGCTGTCTGGAAGCTGGTTACACTTCTATTTTGATTCCTACCTCTCCTTGGAAATCTTTTCTTTCTTTAATAAAGCTAAACACTTTACTAAAGACATTTGGGATCCTTTAATAGGCTACAGATTGGTTTAGGTAGGAAACTGCCACAGCTCATAGGATAAAGTATCCTGGCTGTGAGTGGGGTTTGCAAAGATGAAATGAGCCATGAATCTGCATGTGTTCAGTCATGGGAGCTAACCAGAACTGCAGCCCCTGTGCTCTCCTAAACATGATCACAGCCTCTTTCTACAGCCTCCTTGGGTACAACATGCTTTAACAGAAGCAGAGTTAGGTGAAGACATTCCCACAGCCCTAGCCCATCCCTGCCAGTAAACATAGGTAACAGGCATATGAATGGCATGCCAGCATAAAGCGGACTAGCTTATTCCTCTTCCTATAAACTCTACAGGTACAAATCGATTTAAACCAGAACAACTGTATCTACACTAGGAGGGTTGTACCACTTTATCTTTACTAGTAGTTAAAGCACTACAGCATTTATGTGTATAAAAGGCCTTAGACTCCTAAGCAGTTAAGCCCCTTATCAAAATAGGTCACTGATATGTTTTTGACAATGTAACCATAGCCTTTTATCTGAGGTTTGACTGCTGCAGTTGGGAGAAATGAGTGCAGCCTTCGTAGGCATACGTGTGCTACTTTCATCTAGCTCATACAGATAACAATAGCAAAGTAGGCATGGTAGCATGAACATCAGTAAGGGCTATAAAAAGCCTACCAGGGAACCTGAGTATGCATAGTATATTCATAAGGCTTGCTTATCTGCACTGAAGCCTACACCACCCCATCTGTCATGCTACAAACACTCAAAAGATCCAAGATCACCACATTTATTTAACTTGTTACTGGAGTTAAGATCTGATTCCAAGTCCAGAAGGACAAAGGATGTGTGTTATAACTCACTCTACCACCTAATGCTTAGTTTAATCAGCACAGAGCTAAAATAAACCAGTGCATCCTTAAAGAATGCCTTTAAAAACAAAGGCAAGGAGTTCCCTTCAATGCCTGACATGCAGGAAGGATAAGGAAATCAAAGCCAAGAATTTCCTCCCCATATAATTCAAACAATATCAAATGCTGGCAAAGCCACAAAAATGTTGTGTGTTCAATTGTGTGAAACAGCACTTTGTTTAGACTTTGCTCCTTCAGCACGCCAAAGGTTACAGCAACAATAGTGTATGCAATGCAATCCAGTGGTTAACTTACTGAAAGAATCCCACTGAATCCCACTTCAGTGAGAGAGAGTTAAGAGATGGAGAGAGAAAGAAGATGCATGGAAGTGAAAACAAGCAGATGAGAGAGAATTTCTCCCAGGAGAGCTCTATCCTCATGAGAGTGGCCACTGAAAAAAATCAGCTTTTAAGGGGCTGGACACTTTCTAAACCTCCCTGCTCACCCATAACATTTTGGCCACAAGCCTTACCCCCGCTCTCAGAGGTAGGTTAGCGCTACTCTTTCTATTAGACACAGAAAGGTAAAGTGACTTCCATGCTGTTAGAGACAGTCAGTAGCTGAGCTGGGGGGAAAAATTTTTAAAAATTCAGTCTCCTACTCCCCTGCAACCTAATATATATGGATAAAGATCTGGGGTTGTTTATTGGAACGGTTAAGTCAGCCCCTTAGAACAGTTGCTCTTTTCCTAATGTATCCATGGAGAAAGGGGAGAAGGAAAAGCACGCTTCACCACTCTTACGGCAATTCCTGTCATTTGACACTGAGATGTTCACCTGGTACCCGGCAGTCCAGAACGTAAGGAGGTTAGCCTTGTACTTTTAGTCCCTGCATAAGCACTCAGTGCATCGGGACTCTGCTCAGGCTTCTAGAGACATTTATTTCACAGTGCACAAGCATGCAGCTGAATCACATACATTGACTAGTTCAATACCGGGAAGCCCTGTCTCATAGATATATGGACTGCTTATATTTTAATGGCCTGTTTTTCAAAGGTGCTAAGTATCCCATTGAACTCCCCCTGAACATCACTTGAAGTCATGGTGCTTTCTCTGAAGCCTCTGCACTGACAGCGATATCAAAGTGTTGTTTAAACTTATATCATATTTCTGGGGGCGTTCCTTGCCTTCCTACTTCAAGAAAGTAACATCTCCTTTGATTTGATTTGACTTTTACAGAAAAGGCAGTGTGTGTATATTAGGACAGAAGACACTTATATTACACATCACGGGTACTGTGATCAGTGTTAATCTACTCAGAAATCTAATTCTGACTGAAAATTTCCATTAGAAAAATTTGGATCAATGATTTTTTTTTTTAATTACAATTTTCCCAATTCTATTTTGGGTGAACAAAAATCCTGAGAAAACATTTTAAAATTTCCCATACAGTCAATTTTGATATTTTTAGGATGAGGAGTTTCTATTTTTCATCTTGAAATGACTTTTTGGTTTCAAAATGTATTCGATAGAAAAAGGACCAAGACCAAATGGTTCAAATGAACTAGAATTAAATGTTTTGTTCAATCCAAACTGAATGTTGTCATTCAACTTTGAAAAACATTCAAAACACTGATTTTTTTAAATCTGAAATTGAGATTAAAAACTAACTCAACATTGTTTGTGGGATGGAAAATCCATTTTCTGTCCAGCTCAGAGACAGGGTAAAATATGACTTCATTAATTATCTAACTCCTCTGCTCAAGCCCCAGTTAAAATTAAAGAAAATCTTCATGTTAGCAGTATTTTTGGACTTCAGATCTCATTCTCAGACTGCCTGAGCCTCAGCACTGCCTGCTCCTTTGAAACATGATGCAAAAAGTTGCTAGAAGGGACTGGAGGAGGAGGAGGGCATAATTTATAGAATTTTCCATTATTCTAAGTCTTGAGGAAGAACATCAGAGCGTGTTGATACAGATGGTGAGGGATCAAGATGTTGCTAGAATCTGGTAAGGCGTTTTCACTGCACCAGGATCCCTTTGGGACTGGCTGCCACAAATGAAAAGCGTGGTTAACTGCACTAATTAAATGGTGAGTAGCTGCAGTGGGGGGAGGAGAAAAACCTACAATCTCTGGAGTTGACAGAAATAGATTTTTTTTGCTCCTTTTGCCATTCCTCTTTCTCCCCTTACCTCACTCTTACTTTCCTTAAATGGAAAGTTAAGAGAAGTAGCAGGCAGTAAATGGAGTCCTAGCTTCCAATTTCCTAACCTGAGCTGGAGAAACCTCCTTGGATCCCTTGATTTTAATTAGGAGTTTCAGAGGCATTCCCCCTTCTGAACGTGAGCAGAAGAGAGGCTAACAAGGAAGAGAACTGGTGTGTGAGAAGAGCGTGTTAATGTTTCTGCAGTAAAAGACCCCAGGGGCTGGAGCTGCGATATTCTCTCCAGAGTCCTTAATTAACTCTATGCATCGGAGAACAAAAATGACTAGATAACAAGATAACAACCTAATATATCCTGGAGCCTGGGTTACAGATGCAGCACTTTTTTGCTCCATTTCCTAACGAAGTCTGCAGATGGGAGAACCCAATGTGTCTCACCTAGTAACTGAAGTTGTTCCTGCAGGTTGATACTGCCTAAAAAAAAATCAACACAGACACCTAAAAACATGATGATTCATTCAAATAAAAAGTGGAAATATCATTGCCTCAGTTTACGCCTCTTTTCTGCTCACTCTCTGCTACTACTCTGCTAGAAAACTTTACTGGGTGGAATGGCCCTGGAAACAGGGGGTTTTAAACAGGCACTAGAGAGTGTCACGGGAAAATCATCTTCGTGCCGAGGGACCATATAAAATCTATGCCTTGTATACATTCCAGGATTAACTTTGGTAGGCTTTCTGCACAGGAGGGAAATTTTATGGCAAAAGAAGTAATACTATGTAATCTATGAACCCCTTTAACACAAGCCAAATCCACTCAAATTCTGGATCCTGAAAATACAACTGGACTACTCATTGGTAGGGGTCTATCCAATTAAACAGGCAGCCAACCAATTTGGCAGGCAGATCACAGGGCTGGCTGCCATTTTCGAGGGCTTATTGTGGCTGCCCCCCACATACAGCTCTGATTCTCCGAGAGGCCCCGGTGGCCACACTCTTTACCGCTGTCCCTGTCCCTCACTGCTGATTGGTGGAGAGCGGCACGGTTACACAACAGCCAGCCCTCTCAGCCAATCAGTGGCACGGGGCGGGGGCGGCAACCATCTTGGGTTCCCCTGTGTGCCGGCACTCCTCCCGTCCGCCCTGGTTGCCTGCGTGGCCAGGCCTCAGTACTATGAAGACTGTGGCTTCCTCTGGGGAGCCAGCATTTTATTTTTAGTAAGTGTTCTCTTTTTTTCCCATGGATTTTGCGGGCAATGCTGGATTTCGTGTTTTCTGTGAAATCTGAAAAATTGCAATTTCAGTAGGTCCCTACTCGGTGGCAGCCTATGGACAAGGACCACACTCAGAGTACTTTCCAATGGCAAATAAATTCAAAAGAGCTGAATGCAGACAATCGCTCAGAGAAAATGAGGCTGAACTCGGTGAATACGTTTTCTGCTATAATTCACCCAGTTCTAGCTCTAACTCTACTGCTCTGACTTATTTAATGTCTAGCTGGCAATATGCATTTCCCCATTTAAACACGGCACAGAGAAGGCAGAATGGCCAGCCAGCCGGTGCAGAGGCTAGTTAAAAGCATGTGATTTGTTTTCTCGAGCTCTTCATAGCCTAACCCAAACAATAAGCTTCAGCCAACCCATTCTTGATAAAACTTAGGAGGCAATTTTTTTCCAAAAACCAGCCTGGAATAAAGTGCCCCTGTACATATGACAACAGTGAAAATAGAATGGCAGTAGATACATACTTTAGTTTTCCAATGCTAGTCTGGCTGGTTTGATATGGTGTAAGGACTTCTGAAAACAAAGTCTGGAATCACCTTCTCATCTTCACTAAGGCTCATGGACACTACAGACCCCAGTGTGCAAGGCTTCACCTTGATCCCAGTGGCAGACTAATCAGACAAAGATGAAGCTCTGCAGGCTGCAACATGTTGTCACCAGGGGCTACAACTCCTGTTCCAGTTGAGCGAGGACAGTGGATGGCCCAAATATTCCCAGCAAATTGGGGCCGTGGCCTTCAGTGGGGTGGAATGTGCGTTTTTCTGATAGAAATAAAACTGTTTATACTCAAAAATCCTATCCCATATTCAAATCTAATCTCCACTCCACTGCCCCCTTTCTCCTCCAAACACTGCTTCTTGTAGATATCAGATGTATAGCAGTGAATCATCATATAGTATAGACAGAGTTTCATTCTCCCATTCTCTCTGCAGATGCATGGAAATCTCGACATCGTATACAAACAGCTCGGTTTTGAGAACACCATCGTCATTAGCTGAGCACAGTGATTTCAAACACCTGTCCCCAGCTCCTGCTCTGCGAGCTGGCTCAAGGTGTGCTGTCAAAATGCTCATTCCAGTCTAGCAGAGGGCAGCAGAGAGCCTTAATTTAAAGGACACATTTTTGAGAGGGTGTACAATCAGCACAAAGATGCCCACACCCACTGAAACCACAACGTCTTGCAATGCATTTGGGTAATGCACCACTCATTTCCCTAGGCGTTTGTCCTGTGTGAACAAATGAGTACATACTCATAAGGACAGGATTGACCATCATTATTTAGTTACAAAACTGCCCAAAACAGCATAGTCACTACTTAAAAATGTCTGTGCTTTAAGTATGCAGTATACAACTTGTGAATGCCGGCAGCTACTTGTGAGTTTGAAAAGCACTAGGATGCCTCAAGTCAAGTCTCAATGTGCCCCTCTAAATGAACCAATAGCTCTGACTGGAAAGTGTGCTACTGGTGAAATTTCTGGGAACTGAAATGGAGTCAAGGGTCCCTCTTTCCTACAGCAATGCTGGCAATGTAGAGGTTGGTGGCCACCTCCTCTTGAAACCCTCATGTGTCTTAGGATAGAGCTCTCCCATCACCTGAGGACCCTCAGGAACAAGGCAATAAAGATTCCCATTCATGCATTTCCAGGCAAGTAGCAAGCCACATGCACAACAACTTTGCAGGGATTGGTCTTGCTAACCAAGGAGAATAGTTAAGAAAGGGGAACAAAAAAAGAGGAGGAAAAAATAGAAGGAAAGGACAGCAGCCCTTCACGGCTGGAGAAAGGGAAAAAGAATCATTGTGCAGACATATTGAGACGGTCCATAGACAGGGAGAAAACAACACGGACTGACCAAATCTTTGCAAACACAGAGGGATGGGTAAAATATAAGTAAGGGACAAAGGGGCAACAGCTTTTTGCCAGACAGAACAACAATAAGAAGTCACTTTTACTGACAGTGAGAGAACAGAGTGCAGAGACAAAACACTGACTTCTCTCACTAGCTGCCCCTGAGCTATAGCTGCAAGGCTAGAGAGGGTCATTTGAATGCTCATTTGCTTACTTTTTTGCTTATTTGAAAAGCACTCTATTTGTGCTCTGAAAGGTATAACATGGTGGATGCACAGTGCCTCAACATCACACTGAGTTTTCCCATCAGATCTGGACAAATGAGGGTCAGCAGAAATGGGACACCAGGGAGGCAGTAGCTTTGTACCCTGGAGTCTATGGCAACTGAAAACAGCACCTCACATGCTGTGCTAACCTGAGGGCAGATGCTCAGCACAAATAAATCTACTTGTATATAGTGTTCCTAGATATGGTCTGTTATAGAAATGGAGAATGAAGGGAATGAATGCTGATATCACTGTTACCCAAGACATGCTTAGATTTGTTTTTGGTTAAATTAGTGAAATGCTCCAATAGCACTGCCATAGTTATGAACAGAGATGGGCCCAATCTCCATTGATCCAAACCTCTTGTATTCTGAGGGAAAATGCAGGTCTGGATCTAGTTTGGATCTATTTTATAGCTAGAACAATGAATTTGTTTCCTTCAAACGCAGGGCAGGGACTACTACATATTGATGGTAGTTTGCCTTGATTTTTATATTTGCCTTGCCTTTATATTTAGGGCTGTCAAACGATTAAAAAGTTTGATCGCAATTAGTTGTGCGATTAATCGCAATTTTAATCGCACAACAAAAAACTCAAAATTATGCAAAATTATGCAGGTACTTTGTATGGTTGAGGGGTGGGTGTGGGGGGAATGTGTGAAGGTGTGGTGGGCTGTGGGGGGGGGTGTGTGCGCGGTTTGGGGCACGGGGAGAGGGGTGCCTGCAGTGGGGTATGGAGTCCAGGGAGGGGGGACCCCACATGCCCTGGAAGGATCTCCAATCTGAGCAGGATCTCCTCGGAGCTGCCCTAGGGCCAGGGTGTGCCCCCTGCCTGAACACAGCCCCAGTGGCAGTGGGCTCACCCCACCCTTGCTCCAGCAGTGATGGCCGTGGGCAGCCTGGGCTGGAGTATAGTTGCTCCAGCCTCAGCCCAAACTTCCCCATGTACTTGCTTAGCAGGTCCCAGGTGGTCCCAAATGGCCTTGGGCCTGAGGATGCCAGGCAGCCCCACCCCACCCCAGTGTCGCCTTCTCCAAACCTCTGGTGCTGCCAGCCCAGCTGCTCGGGGGATGGGGGTTGTGGGTGGGTGGGTATGCCCCCCACCTTCCTGCTGCAGCCACCAAGAGCCCGTATCCTGCCAGGACCCAATTGGAGCTGTTGCAGCAGGGCTGCCTGGCACGCTCAGGCCCCACAGCCTGGGCTTGGGGTAGGTCGGGACCACCTGGGAGCTCTGGCATGAATCGCCTCTGGGCTTGTGGGTCCCGGCCCATCCCCGGTTTGGGCCCCCAGGAAGTGGCAGCAATGGCAGCCCCATGCCTTGCAACCCTGTGGAGGCAGCCACTGCCAGCAGGTGGGGGCAGGATTTCTGTGGAGCCAAGTCCTGCAGCCCCAAGCTTGCACCGCACTGCATGCCCGAACCTAGCTCAACAGAGACGGAGCCCGAGCTGCACCCTGTGCTGCTGCTGCCCCAGCGCCAGACAGAGCTGCTGCTCTCCTTCCCGCACTGCCTGGGCTCCTGCTGGAACCCACATGGAGTTGCTGGACCTGCCGGGTCCCAGTGGGAGCCCGGGTGGTGCAGGAAGGAGAGTGGCAGCTTTGCCCAGCACTGCAGTTGTAGCAGTGCTGGGCACAGCTCGGGCTCCATCGGCACTGGGCTGGGGCCAGGGGCTATGGAAGGTGGCTCTATGGAAATCCCACCCCCCACCTGCCAGCAGCAGTTGCCTCTGCAGGAGTGCAGAGTACGGGGCCACTGTTGCTGCCACTCCCTAAGGGCCCATACCAGGGATGCATGGGCCTGGAGATGGCTCATGCCGGAGCTCCCAGGAGGTCCCAACCTGCCCCGAGCCTGAGCCATGGGGCCCAAGGGTGCTAGGCTGCCCCACCGCAGCTCAGTACCACCTTCCCTGAATCCCCAGCATTGCCAGTCTAGCACCTCTGGGCCCTGGATGGCAACTGGGGGTGGATGTGTGGGTGCACACGTGAGCCCCTCTTTCCCGCTGCAGCCACCTGGAGCCCCCGCCTGGGCTACCCTATGGCTCCTCTGCACTGCCACCACTGCCCTGCAGAGTGGCTTGGAGGCAGCGGTGACAGCAACGGGGCAGGGCAGCCCAGGTGCAGGCTCCAAAACCACGTGCTTAATTAACGTGTTAATTGGTTCTTGTGTTAATTGTGCATATTACCGGTGATTAATTGACAGCCCTTTAATAATATAACTTACACTGAGGTCCACAACAGATTGTTGTGCAGATCTCCCAGGGAAGTGTACATAGTAGGTAGCTATAACTGTGGCTCATGGCTAATTGGTGAGGGAGCATTTAGGAATGAGCTACCCAGAATCAGAGTAGATAGGCTAAACCTAAGTCAACGCAACTTTCACCAACAGAATATTATCCCTTTCAACGCTTTCTCTATCCAATTGAGCTAAAATAATCTACGGCAAGGATTTGCGTCATCTGTCCACTATTTTTTTTTGTATGAATGTAATGCAAATTATGCCAATGAAAACATTGTGCCTGTCCAAACACTCAGATTCTCAATCTGAATCTGACCTTCAGTGCTTGAACCCACCTCTGCTTATGGGTCTCAGTTATACTCCTGCCCATCTCTCTGGAGTGATGCTAAGTGATGAGTGAAAATTAAGGATGGGGGATCAAGAGGGTGCATTTAAAAACAAATACCTAAATGCTGTGGGATTGGCATATATAAACAAAGGCAAGTTAAAATGGATCTAGATATACTAACGTGAAAAGAGCTTGCATGAAGAATGAAGGAGGAAAAGTATCCAGGGTCTCAGTATGGAAAAAGTCTGCATACATAGGTTAAAAAACAAACAGTCAAACCAAAACCATGCAGACTTTAACCCACACAGAATTAAAAACAGCCAATGAACCTCTTAAAATGTCTCTTTTTATTATATGAGGCTAAGAAAATATAATACAATCAAAAGCACTGAATTTTGGGCATAAGTATGTGTGCACATGATGTACACATAAACACCCTAAAAGTATATATTGACTGTCAACATTTTAAAAAGTGGTCACTGCTTTTGGGTTACAAATGTTAGACCCATGGTCTAATTATCAGAGGTGTTGAAGAACTGCAAATCTATT
This sequence comes from Alligator sinensis, assembly GCF_000455745.1. NCBI lineage: Eukaryota > Metazoa > Chordata > Crocodylia > Alligatoridae > Alligator > Alligator sinensis. The sequence continues at coordinate 284,222 of NW_005842392.1, forward strand.
TCCAGTCAAAGAGACCTGCAGGTGATCAACACTTAAAAAGCAGAACCAAAGTGTGTTTTGGCCCCTAAAATGGAAGCACTGAAAACCAGTGGCCATTTTTGATCCTTTGGATTGTTGCATGCATAGTTTATTAATATTGTAAATGGTAAAAATGTGTGATTTACCAATCAGTAAAGTCTGCCAAGTAGCCAGTTTTCTTCATATTATTTACTTCACTTGGGGTATTTTGTGTCCATAATACACATGTCCCTTTGGACCTCTATGCCAGAAATATGTCAAGATGAACTAACTGGCCATTCATACACTAAAGACTCTTCAAGGCCAAGTATTTTTACCTTTTTCCATTTTATGTTCTATTCAACTGCAATGCAGTTCACTAGGGAAGGGCCATGTGGAAAGCAGGTTGATATTATTTGCCCTAAGAAATGTCACAGTGAAGTTCAGATCTTTCAAAAAGCAGTCAGGAAGGAATTAGATGTGGGGTTTGGGCCCATCTCAAATCAAACGTACAGTTTCACATGGTTTAAATGAGAAATCAGATGCTAAAGAGGTTTGGTATGACCTAGAATCATTCCATCCTGTCACAAAAAGCAAAGCTGGGGATGTGCATTGGCAAAATTAGGCTCAGTACGGGTCTACTTGTGTCTCTGCTACAGTTAACAGTAAAGCTCCCATCAATTTTAATGGAAGCAGAGTTACGCCAATGCAGGAAGTTTTTTAAAATCCCACATCGGAGAGCACGGAAACCTAAGAAAAAGAGAAGTTCCTTATGACCCTTCACCCCTGCACACTTCATGCATGTATGAAGGTGGCAGCAAAACTTTCATTAAAGCCAATGGGAGTCAACTGGTGGGAATACTGGCCTACTCTTTGCACACTTGGTCCCACTGATCTATCATTCCTCCCACGCTAGTGGTATCTAAAATGTATCAGATAACACAGTTTTGAGTATAATGTGTTTTGTGGTTTAATTAAACCTGTGTTTAGAGCAAATTATATGTTTGAGCCACTTCTTTTTTAATTTTGACCAAAATGATTTGATTGAAATTCATTTATTTCCACAAGTATATTTATAGAACCCTTATGGTGTCATCTGTATTTAATAACTTGCTACCTCCTACATTACTGCCTGCCTAATTACTTTGATCTAATTAAAAGAAAAAAAAAACATACGACTAGAAAATTATCAGAGTAGATAGTCAAAAAGGCATACAAAGTGAAGTGGGGTTTTTAACAGCAGGGCAAATTACTTATTGGTCCCCTTTGCATGCCAACTGGACTGGGAAGGAAGCAGAATGATAGAGAGAGACATTTATATAGAGAGGTGGAGACATAGCTAGAAAGACAAACTGATGTGTTATAGATTCAATGACTGAAAAAACATTATCAAGAAAAGGAATGTTTACAATCCAGTCTGCTTAGAAAGAAGATAAAGAGCCAGAAAGAACTCAGAAGTACACCAAAAATGTCACAGGAAAATGGCACCCACTTCAGCCATGGCACAAGAAGCTTTCACTGGTGGTTTGGGGTTTTTTTTGGGAATGGTCTACCTTATAAGCAACTCGAGCAGGGCATTTCTTTCCCAGGCCTAGAGGTGGGGACATGTGTCTCAGCATCTCATACATGTCAGTGTAACTGATGCGCCCGCTTGGAATCGAAGGGAGAGGGAGAGGCAAAAGCAGGAGGACACAGAAATCAAACCAGAACCAACATTTTAAAAATAAAATAAATAGAAAGGGAGCAACACAAAGGGGGAAACAAAACCAGGGAAAATGGGGTGGGGGAAAGGGAAAAAGCAGACAAGAAAACATATCTGGTTAATCAGATTTCTCAGGAAAGAGGGGGAAAAAAGAGGGTAAACTGAAGGATTTCTCAGCATTCATTCCTTTGAACCCCCTCATATCTCCTCCTTACTGCAGAGAAATCCCATATCTACAGTTAAAATTTGACACTTTAATCCCTGTGGCAGCAGTACAGAATGATTGATGTCCAAGTTAATGCACATGGAAAGAGGTAGGGAAGGGTGTTTCTTGTTTTTGGTAGGGGAGGTTGCTTTTTTTTTTTTTTCCAAGTCTTCAAGTCAAAGAAACGGTTGTATTCACCATGCCAGGGAGAGCTGGTAGGCAGAGTTATGGGACAGCCAGAGATGTACATTATATTAAATGCTTCTGTTTCCGTTTAGTGGATAAGAAGTTTTGCTTCCAATTTAGGTTAAAGGCTAAAAGAGAAAGAAGAAGAAGAATCCTTTTTTTTTGCTTTTTCATGTGGGCAGACCAGGAGTGCTGTGACTCACAGAAAAAGCTGCAGTTCTGTGATACCCCATCCAACACAGAGATGCTCCCTTAGCAACACAGATTTGAATCTAACAAGGACAACCTCCCGTCTGCATGTGGGTACTAGGAAGAGGATATAGTTTTCACCCTCCCATGGCTATTTCTTCTTTAAACCACATCAATAAATAGTCCCCCATTAATAACATCCACTAGCTAACTTGTTAACTTGGGTGCAGTCAGAGAAACCAGGGAGTACAGGGGTTTGACACCTGCTACCCCACCCCCACAGATCATGAGTTTGGTTATAATAGGTGTTTGTACCACCCTAAGCCTCCACGGGGAACTGCCAACAATTGAACACAAATTCATTGCATTGGCCTGTCTTCCCAGTTGGTTATGCACAGATTGCACTTGGTAAATCTATAACACCGACGAAATAAGAAAAGCAGTGCTATCACATGTCATCTAGACTACAACTTTAGACTACAGAATAGAATGGAGTTACCTTATATATTTCTGACTACTAGACCACACTCCCCAGGAAGGATTAGGATTCAAAGGTTAGCTACTTAAAATGAAGCTTGAACACCTGCTAAATATCTAAAAAGAAATGCTCCATGTCACTAAATATTTTTCCTCAGTATTCCCTGGAAATATTAATAAGCCGCTTCTTTCTCTCTACTCCCTGTGTGTGCACACATGCATACATGGAAAGCTCAGCTCATCTATTGTTCTTCCCCACAACTTCCCACCTAGACCATGAAAGATGGAAGCTTTCAAATTCACTGTCTCATAAGGCTGCCTGTCTCCAGCCAGCTGGGGTGTGGGAGTAGATGCATCAAGGGAAGGGGGGGCAGTCAGTCAATCATTCCTTTTCAGGCAACGGGTTAGTCACGTTCCAGTATCTTTTCTGTATTGTTTGCACTTGCAGTTTGGGTAAAAAAGAAAAAAATATAAAAGAAAAGAAGAAAAAAGCTGGACGGAGTCTCTGAAATTCCAAACCTTGTATGCCACCCTATGAGGGCACTTCTTTCCTAAGCCAAGGGGTGGAGCAATAACACGTAACAAATTGTACATATCCTTATAATGAATCCGGCAACTGGAAAGAAAACATCAGAAGTTATAACAGCAAACGCATGGAGGGATGCCATCTCCCCACAGGCTTACTCTCCTACAGAAACCAGAGGATAGTACAGGTTAAGAGGAGGAACACACTCTAGAAAGAAAGGTTATTTGATGATGCTTAGGCTCCAAGTGACATATTAATTCAGAGCTAGAGAAAGAGAGAGAGAGAGAGAGAGAAACTCCCTATTGTTTTACAACAGTCACAGCATAAAACTACACAATTGTTTCAATTACAGTCCAACTTACTATGCAATATTAATGATTTTCTAATGATTTCTAGAGTATGTCCACACTGGAGTCACTTCTCTGCCTACACATGTAATGTAGACATAGCCAATTGGGTACTCATGGCAGCCTTGCTGCAGAAGCAGGAAAGATTAAAGGCCTTCATATTTGCCCAGCTTCATGGGCAGGTTTTGCAACCAACCCTATGCTCAGTGCTCGTGAAACTAGACTGTGACTGATACATGAGCTAGCGCATTTGAAAAGCTTAAGCATATCTGAACTACACTGTAGTCATAGTAATGACTGTAGTGTAGGTAGACCCAGAAATACAATAAGAGATTTAAAATCAGGCCACAGGTTGAGAGTCTTATGAGAGTAGTTAGGACTGAGATAACTGAGAAATCATTATTCACATCTGAAATCAGGCTGCCTCTGTTATTCTAATGCAAATTATACTATACAGAAAATATAGCTTTCAGCTTAGCAGTAGGATTATAAAACTTCATTTATTAAATTATAATTAATCAAATTATTTAAATGACTAGCAGCACTGAGCCTCAAGTCAACCTCAGAAAAAAAGCAAATTGGGCTCGCATTTGGCTTCTTTATGATATATAAAGAAAGAATTCAGGTTATTTCCAAAGTTGCTGAATATCTGTTTTACATTCAAAATTTGGGCTCATTGCAGTTTCACAATATTGATTTAGAAACAAATACAGTTAAACTATTGTAATCTCAGTTGCATAATGTGGGTTGGCTGAGCTCATTGCTACTGCGCAACAGTGTCCGTGTCACGGTTCATGTTTGCTGATGCCATAGCTCATCACTGTGGCAACGTAGTGTCTTGTGTAGACGCGCCCTGCTTGAACTACCTGGCTGCAAACTGCGGCAGCATGGGCCGTGTGTATCAAGGCATGCAAGGTGTTTCTGGGAACCACAATTTCATTGAGCAGCAGGGAAGTTCACTTCTGCTGGGGAGAGAAATGACCCCATTTTTTGCCGCTGAAATCAGCAATTTTTTTGCCCTCCCAATATGGGGTTCAGTGCAAAAAATGGGGTGAAATTGCACCACAGCAGCAGTGAAACCCACTGCTATTCTACAGAGCTAATTCATAGAATCATAGAAAATGAAGGTTGGCAGGGACCTCAGGAGGTCACATCTAGTCCAACACCCTGCTCAAAGCAGGATTAGCCCCAACTAGATCATCCCAGCCAGGGCTTTGTCTAGCCAGGTCTTAGAAACCTCCAAAGATGTAGATTCCACCACCTCTCTGGGTAACCTGTTCCAGTGCTTTAGTGCTCCACAGAGCCAGTCATCTCTTCATAGGAGGCAATCAGGTTGGTCAGGCATGACTTGCCCTTGGTGTGAATCCATGCTGACTGTTCCTAATCACCTTCTTCTTCAATTCTTAGAAATGGATTCCTTGAGGACCTGCTCAGTGATTTTTCCAGGGACTGAGGTGAGGCTGACTGGTCTGTAGTTTCCTGGATCCTCCTTTTTCCCTTTCTTAAATATGGGCACTATGTTTGCCCTTTTCCAATCACCTGGGACCTCTCCTGCTTGCCATGAGTTTTCAAAGATGATGGCCAGTGGCTCTGCAAACACATTGGCCAACTCCCTCAGCACCCTCGGGTGCATCCTTTCTGGCCCCATGGACTTGTGTACATCCAGCTTTTCTAAATAGTCCCTAACCTGTTCTTTCACCAATGTTGGCTGCTCACTTCCTCCCCAAACTGTGCTGCCTGGTGCCGTAGTCTGGGAGCTGACCTTGCCTGTGAAAACTGAGGTAAAAAAGGCATTGAGCACTTCAACTTTTTCTGCATCCTCTGTCACTAGGTTGCCTCCCCCATAGTAAAGGACCTAGACTTTCCTTGATCCTCATCTTGTTACTGACATACATGTAGAAACCTTTCTTGCTACCCTTCAGGTCCCTTGCTAGCTGCAACTCTGATTGTGCTTTGAAGTTCCTGACTTCATCCCTGCATGCCTGAGCAATACTCTTATACTCCCCTCCCTATTTGTTTGTCCATGTTTCCACTTCTTCTATACTTCCTTATTGTGTTTTAGCTTACTGAAGAGTTCCCTGCTTAGCCAAATTGGTCTTCTGCCATACTTGCTAGTCTTCCCAGATTACAGTTCCCAGAACGCTTTGTGCTCCATAACACACTTTGCCCATGCCACGGCTTGCTGCTTACCTTGTGTGCTGCCTAGGTGCATTATTTTCCTGTTACACTTGTGTGTAACCTCTTTTATGGGCCCAATTTATATAGAAGTATTTATATTGGCTAAGTTTTAAAAATAAATTTACCAATATTTCTAAACCAGTATTGTTAAACCACTAAAAAACATTGTGTGGAGACAAGTCCACAAATCTTGTCAGTCCTAGGAGATTATATGGATGACTTGAGAGCCAACAGATTTATGATAAATACCCCTGCAATGAACCACGATAGAGAATAGAGGATGAGATTTTTTTTAAAAACTATTTAAATCTGTATGTATTTTGAGTGCTCTTTAATTTTGTTTGCTTTTGTAAACATTGTTTTGCTCAAATAATCATGGAAACATATCTCTAGACAGTCAAGAAAGCATTTGGCTAAAAAAAGAAGACAAGACCCAACATGATTAATATTTCTAAGAAAAAAAAAATGAACTCAGGGAGAAAACTTTTTAGAAGATAAAAATACTGCACCTTTCAGCCCTTCTTTACATGTTTTTAAAGAAAACAGGAAGGACAAAAATCCAATATTCAAGGGTGATATTCTTTTAAATGATTAAACTTGGCTGCTAGTTAAGGTGAGATTGACATTTTTCAGTATTGGTCTACATGCAATACATTGCCCCTAGGACCAAGCTGGTAGGTTTTAAAGCTTTCTCTCTCTCTCTCTCTCTCCCCCCCTCTCTCTGATGTCTGATGTTTTTACAGTCCTTGAATCCATAAACATTACCATAGCTACCCACTACTAAGCACAATATTTTTTTTCCAAAATACAATATCGAATATTTCGTCTTTAACTCTTCTCTCAACATTTTGAATAGGTTTTCCCAGGAAGGTTTAACAAAAACTGGACACAATCAAGAAAAATATGTTGACACTGAACACTGATCTATATATATATATATATATATATATATATATATATGTATGTATTTAAAATGTTAATCATATACCAAACACATAGCAAATATCTGCACTTTACACTCACACTGCCTCTTTCATCTGAGGATCTCAAATAGCTTACCAAGGTGGATAAGCATTGTTGTATTCATTTTACAGGGAACAAACTGGAACATGCAGAAGTTGCTAAAAAGTCACAAAGTTAGTCAGTGACAGAAGCAGAAATATAATCCAGGTCACCTGGATCTAACCACTCAATCATATTGCCTTGTTCCATGCCAATTATATTATTCTGATTATTTTTTATTCCACTCGTCATGTAAATACCTGTACTATGGAGAACTGCAACAGCAGGAACTAATGGCTGAAAGCTGTAGCCAGACGCAAAGCATTGGGCTAAATACAGAGGTAAATGGACAAAATGTAATTCTGTGTATTATCATGAGATCAGACCAAATTAACTAATAGTCTGCTTTTGCCCTAAACTAGAAGTGGGTCTCAGGATGAATGCCCATGCTTAAGAAGTGCTCCAGCTATCTCTAACCCAAGCTGGGTCATTCCTGCCCCTATGCCAGAAAACATTGCCAACTCCTGTTATTATATGATAATGATTAAAAAAAAAAAAGACTGAGCAGATCATTCAGTTAGCATCCTCCTTATCCCCACAATAGGTTCAATATCGGAATCTAAAGAGAAGTGTTTTTGTATTTATTCTGTCTTGCATACAGGCAATTTCCCTCACTGAGGTTAATGGAAGCCAAGTCTATTTATTAAAGGGAGAATGGATAGTCCCACATTTTCAGTCTCACTGAATTATTTTGTCCAATGTAAGAAAAAGGATTGGATTGACCAAAGAAAAGAACTACTTATGGGTTGTCAGACATTCAGTAAAGACTTGCCTGTATGAGAAATTCTGCATTCACTCAAATCCAGCTATATAGATGCAAAGTCCCAATATGGATGCAGTTAATCTGGTGTAAAGTACACACAATTTATTTGAATGAAGTCATTTTAGTATTAAGATAAATCAGGCCAAGCATCAGTGTTACTGCTTTGAAGAAAATCAGGTTAGGAGTGACTTGAACCAACTTAACAGCATCCCAGCTAAGGAGTTTAACACCTTGTTTATGGATATTTCTCTTGCATCTTCATCTCTAGTTGGGAAGGAACACGAACAGAGTGAAAAGCTTAAATTGCCTGGAGGCAGCATTTTATAATCAGTTTTGTACACATACAAGAATGACGTTTATTCTTCAGAGAGTGATACTTTACAGGAAATATATTGCATGGTGGTTTATTGGGAGGAAGGCAAGAAAAAAGGGGGGCAAAGGGGTGAGAGCTTGTAAAAAATATTTGGCCCCACGTACAATTTCCCCAAGCTGTAAAAGATGAAGGAAATTATTCTGGCTGTACCTCAGAGCATGTAAACCCTTAAGATTTAAGCAGGTTTAGATAGCTCTTTATCTTTTTATAACTCCCCGCAGAGACTAACTGTCTTGTGCTTTCAAAAGGTGGCAACACAAAGTAATATGCAAAATTCAGAGGCTACACTTGACAGAATGCTTTTCTCCCTTAAATTTGATACAATGTTTTAAAGTAAATCTTATTTCAGAAATGGTAACGAGACAACTTTGCCAAAGCAAACTCTCAGATCATTTTATACTCTACAATTTTCATTTTGACTCTTTGGTCTGCTATGACATATTCTTCTCCTCCTATTACTTCAGAGTTTCCTGCCACATGGGACTTTATAGGTTTGCAGCCAATTATCTGTAGGTTTTCCCACTATTGTCTTTGAATAATAAGAACAAAGGTAAATTTCATTTGGAAACTCACTTCCTAGCTGGGAGGAAAGCACTCTCTCTTGTAGCAAGCGTGTACATCCAGGGCATTTTCTTCGAGATTCTCTGAGAACTGAAAGGCTCCAAGAACTGGGGCTTATTGTTTGTTGTCCCTCTCATCATTGTTTTATGTGTCTCAGCTTTCAGCCATTATCCACCTACCAACATATTCCTGAAAAGATCAAAGCTCTCTCATCTGTAACTTGAGGTCATTAGATGGAGGTTTCTAGGATCACAATACAATTTCCAAATGAAAATGATCTATATAGCTAAACCAGTAGTTCTCAACCTTTTTTGGACTCAAGGCACTCCTCAATGGACTTAAAGCATGTTTCTCAATTTCAAAAATGAATTTATATATTCCAGTGCTTACCTCCTTGCAGAGGGGCTAAGCAAGGGGGGTGAAGGACTGGCCAGTCAGGGGCAAGCATGAGCCTGCACAGATCTGCTTATCTCCTCACACCTGCATGGCACCTAAGGGTGGTGTGGAACCCTGGTTGAGAACCACTGATCTAAACTATATATATTACCTAAACCCTTGCTATTTTAACAAATCTCATATCACTTAACTCTACCTTGTATCTTGGGTAGTCATGTCCACCTGCACAAAGTGGGCATAAAATGCTATCAGAGATGTAAGTGAATGGATGATCCTGGTTTAGTAACATTCTACACTTGGTTTGTGCAGGTGTAAATGATGACTCAAAGTGCTGTTGAGCACATGTCCACACTTTCTAAGGAGAAATAGCACCTGGGAAATGTGAAAAGAAAAGCATCACAAGTTTTTTGTTACCTCAGGACATATACACTCTACACTGTATTTCTTTTAGAATTATTAAGGTACTTTATGGGCGCATATACATGAGACATTTACTGTGGAGTTGCTCCGCCGTAAAGTCTCAGTGTCTACACGTGCAATGCTATTAGGCCGCAGTAAACTAATCAACTCCACCGTAGGTTAGTACTTGTCAACACAAGTACTATCCTACACCGGCGTTGTTCGGTGCACCACAATGCACGTGTAGACACTAACATGGCTGGCTGGGGCACGAGGCTGCTTCAGTCCACACTGAAGCACCCTCGTGCCCCAGCCAGTCCCTCTGCATCACGTTGAGCCAGGCCTGAGCAGCCCTGGGCTGGCAGGCTGATCACCCAAGCCCCATCAGCTGGGGTTGCTCTGAGCCGGCTCAATCGTAGGCACACATGTAAATGCAGTGCCTGGGAGCTATAAACCCTGGAATGAACTAAGCTGATTAGTGTTGCACTAATATCACATGTAGACATGCCCCCAGGCTACTAAACAACAGCTATGTAAATAAGATGCTTTTTGATCACATTTAGGAATCTTAATTCTAAGTAGTATCTAAATTGCTGATGACAGTGGGAGATTCAACATATTTTTTATCTTTTACTGAAAAGTAAAAAAAAATAAAGGGATTCAGTTTTGTTTTCAGAGACAATCAACACCTTTTCCATGATCATTTGCATCTGGCAATTTTAAGGGTCTTTTTTCTTTCTTTCTTTTTCACTCAGGTCAGTTTTAAAAGGAAATTCCCTTGGAATGACATCAGGTTTGTTAATCTCAATTGCACAGTGAATCTGAGTTGTAACATTTACCGCCCCAGTTATTTTGATCTCTGGAATTTTTTCTCATGGAGTTGTATTCTCATTAAAACTGTGTGTGTGTGTGTGTGTGTGTGTGTGTACTTCACATATGCTACATACATACCAGGCAGCTGGGTCATATTCAGCCCAGACACGAACAAACTCATCCAGGTGATGGGGTCCTAGGATGGAAGAGTCTCGTGTCAGGTACTCAAAGTTGTCCATGATTACAGCCACAAACAGGTTCAACATCTGCACAGGAGGAAAAGGGAAAAAGAAAAAAGAAACTTGGCTTTTACCTTACGGATTCAATTTAAGATGCAAACCGCAAACGGTAGAGTAATAAAGCTGTAAGCTGAGAACAGTTTTGCTTAGCAGAAATTGTGGTTCCTACATTCTAGTCATTACCCGTCCTTTTGGTCAGAAAGAACCAGATATTATCGCTGTGCAAAGCTTTGGTCCCTGATTTGATTCAGCAAAGATTAGGCCTGATTTGGTGGCCGAATCCGAATCGAATCAGAGGACCCTTTAATCTCTCCAAATCGATTTGGAGAGATTTGGACAGATTCAGCAATTCGGACATAGACACAACTTTAAATGTTTTTTCTACATACCTCTAGGTAGCAGGCAGTTCATGAACGCTGCGATGCTGGGGCGTATGAAGTGTCCCACACAAGTGCAGGGGGCTCCCCAGTGTACTCGGCAGCAGACCTGGAAGTGGACCAGAAGCACTTCTGGGTCCACCGGGGAGCATGCTGGGGGCCCCCCCCGTGTGTCCCCCCGACTTGGTGACTGGTACCTCCTGGGTCGGGGGGTGGGGGGGCACCTGAGATCTCCCCGCGACTGATTGCCAAGCCAGGGGGGCCCCAGTGCGCTCCCGGCAGACCTGGAAGTACTTCTGGGTTCACTGCCGAGCATGCTGGAGAGCCCCCCATGCTCCTGTGGGACACTCCATGCACCCCAGCACCACAGCGATCATGAGTCGTATTGCTACCTCGCGGTACGTAGAAAAAAACTTTTAAAGCTGTTCCTGTGTCTGAATCGCTGATTCACCAAATCAGCATCGAAACGTCATATTCGGATTTGGCCGAATCGAATCAGGGACAGTGATCTGAATCAACGGATCGAATCACTGTCCCTGATTCGGGCCAAATCCGAATTGAATAGGGCCCGTTTTGCACAGCCCTACTGGATATCGCTTTCTTTGGGGCTTAAACTAGTCATTTCTGGTTCACTGAGAATGGCACAGCAATATGGCTGCCTATAGACCTGCCCGTTTATGTTCTAATTAGATTAATCGAGTCTGCTCCACATTCTAATTAGAATGTGAACGAGTGACTTGCCTCACTGTCCTGTGTATTAAGTGCAGCACCCCCACATTTTTAAATGGCCATGGGGGTGCTTTAACTAAAGCTTGTCAAATGAGCTTTAGTTAAAGCACCTCCACAGCCATTTTAAAACCCAGTGGGGAGGGGAGCTGAATACACATGATGGTGGGGCGTTTTAATTAGAGTGGCTGTCAGAGAACTGCTCTAAAATGGCCCCTCCCCATCCCCAAGCACTTTAGGAGATTCTCACCATTTCTTACTCCAGAGGCTGAAGACAGTGCCCTTTTCTAGTATTCTCATTGCAAAAGCAGAGCATGGTACAAGATGACTGAGAAGCAAGGGATAATATGAGGCAGTCCTTCTATCCTCCCCCACATCCCTTTACCAAGATCTAAATTCCTGCCTCCAACAAACAGCAGTACCCCCTTAATCCACAAGCATCCCCTCAATAAAAACTTATCTCAGCATTTCCCACCTCAGTGCTGTGGCGATGCAGCTACAATGCTTCTCACTGGGGCATTAGTGTGCCCAAAGCAGCACAGCATGTTTGAGGGGCAGTGCTGCTGGGCATAAATTTGTGGCCTGGGCATGGCCCCAGGGTCACTCAATACTCAACTCTTTCCTGGCAGTGTTAAAGTTATTTTAGGATTATCTGTAACCTATATATGAGAGTAGCTTGTCTAATTCCAGCACTCAGGTGTCTACATCAAAAACCTACAAAACTACCAAAGGCACTAATTATGTTTCTTTACGACATGCTCAGCAGAGAGGTCAAGGGCTGAATGCACCTTGGAGAGTGAACCATCTTCTTATTTTGTAGCAACAGCTCCTGTATGTCATGATCGAAGCATGCAGAGGGAAACTGGGACACTGCTGCCCATTCTACTGACTTCAGCGGATGACGGGAGCAGTTTGTCTGACAAGGCTGCTAATCCAGAACCTGTCACCAATGTGAAACTCACTGCATATTTATTATTTTAATCAGACACTTTTCTCCATTACCAATGCAGTTATGCTGCCTGATACAATCCAGGGCACACCTGGTTCAATGTGACTCACTATGTGTGTGTTGAGAAACATCATTTCTTTATTCATCAGGCCAGCAGAAGGTGCACAGTTGCTCCAGTCAGTGACCTCATCACCTCCCAGCTGCTCTCCTGAAAACATTTCCTAGTGCTTCTCAGACCAAAAGAAATCAAGACAAAGCAGCTAAGAAAAAGTGTCTTGCATCTGAGTGTCCACTCTTACCATCTTAAAGATTAGCATGCTCAAATGACCCCTGAGATGAAAGGCAGAGCACACAAGAAACCTTTGCTCACAATGGGAATGCCGTAACTTTTAGGATAGCAACCATTCCTCCTACACAAGAGTCTAGTCCTACTGCTATTCAAGTCAATGGAAACAATCAAAATGACTTCAGTGGCATTCCT